>NW_017276214.1:932125-1060667 GCF_001594065.2 Cyphomyrmex costatus
TTTTTTTTTTTTTTTTGAAAGAAAATTTGATGAAACGATTGGAAAGTAAAATATCCCATTTAACTGTAAACCACAGTATAACGTTATCAACAATATAACATCGGAAAATTGCTCCTATAATTTTACTTTATTTTAATAATATTACAAGGGTTGTAATTCTCCGTTTCTCATCAGTCATAGAACTTTACTACATGACTTTATTAAACTAACGAAATAATACGAAATAACTATTCATATAACACGATATACCATAATGAGAGGAAGCAGAAAGGGCGGAATATATCTGTATCGAAATCCCACACAAAGTTGAAAAATTCTGGTAACGTTTGAAAAGTGATTTTTATGTCACAGATCTCAACATTACCGATTGTTATATAGATTGTACATACATATTAACCGATCTGTACAACAAATATACACAAATTATTATTTTTAATATTGAAGGTGATCTAACGCGAAGTGGAAATGTTGTCTTTTATTTTATTGTAATAATTTAATAATTCATAATAAACAGTTAAGATTATAACATTACAGTGAATATTATTTACAAAATTTTTGTAATTTGGAATAAACAGATTATTAGGCTCGTGGCCCTTCTTTTGTATTATTATTTATTTGATTGAAAAGTGATTGCAAAATGTAGGCAAATTGAATGGTAACGAAATGTTGGAAACATGGTGCACGTCTGTCATCCGTACCCGCGTACTCCGTCGCGTAGCCTCTGTCTGAAGTGTGCCACACACGTCGATACGGTCGGTCAGTATCTTTGCAAAAGGTCATCGTCTGCTATTGCGGACATTGAATGGAAGCATTTGTGTATGTATAACAAAGAAGCGATCTTAATTCCCACAATGAGTATTTGCGAAGGCGTCCGCGGCGCCATTGCGTACACGTTTGAACCGACGTTTGAACTTTTGTCGGGGTGTACGCTGAGAAAACCACCGTGAACGTAGATCATCACTAAAATGTTGCAGCTAATCGTCAAGCTTGATTGTTCATTCCAGACACTTTATATAATACAATAATCCGTTCATATAAGTTGATTTATAATCATCTGCAGATTTCGTCTCGACTGTATTCGTCATGAGCTTTTTTCGTACGGTTCCAGCCAGTATTCTCTAAATGCTTTGGAGTAAATTTCACTCTAAAAAGCGAAAATTGAATCACGAAAAAGAATGGCTGAATTTTCAATTTGTAAGAGTGAAATTTTTACTCTTCAAAGTGAGATCCACTCTAACAGTTTTTAGAGAGAAGGTAAAGCGCTATAACAAAACGTAACAACAGGCGTGATACGTTGACCAGTACACAGCGGAAGCAGGATATCGTTACATAATGGTTTTATCATGGAGATTGGTGAAGAAAGGCGATAAATCAATATACATCTCGACATTGCGACGAATTCGGTGTAGGAGCTCTCGACCGACACGATTGCTAGTTTTCCAATCCATATGTTTGACTCTCGTTCTGTATTATTCATCTTTCCTCGGTATAATGCTCGCAGTGGCCATCATCCTTTACGAGCGACACAAAGGACGAGTTACCAGTCTTCCTTGATTATCCTGCTGCGCGTATCTCGCTTTGAGAAAAAAGAACGATGGTCCTTGAGGACTGTGCGTCTCTTTTTATAGGAACGCTAAGTATCCTCGCGAGACAGTGGGAGAAGGGACGGGACGTAAGAATGAAATCTTAATCGTGCCTGACCTCTTCGCGCGAGTTATCGCGGCAAGCTGTGTGTGTTTACCGTCGTGGAATAATTAAATAACGAGTCGCAGTGAGCCAACACTAAGTGTATAATCGAACGATAACGTCTGGCGCGTCGCCACTTTTTCAGGGCCCTCATTGGCTCAGCTCGTTGCTCCGGTCACGTATTACTACACAAATGATAAATAACGTTGTAACAGAGGAAAATATGAAATACTACTACTGCTCTTTGGTGCCAATCAAAAAATCAGATGTATAAAATAAACATATCACGAGCGCGGAAACGCCGCTCGCGTGATTACCGTATGTCGCATATCGTTTCCCTGAAGTCAAGGACCCATGAACAAGCGTGCTATCACGATTTGCAGGGTCGTGGACGGCGATGTTTTTGCTGGTCTAGGTCGTACGCAATATTTGAGTCTCGCAGACAACGAGGTACCATCGATACCAAGGCACATTTTGACGCATCTATCATTGCTACGAACTTTAGACCTTAGCAGGAATCGGATAATTCGTATCGATTTGGATGACTTCAAGGTAAGTGATTAGATTACTTTAGCTTTAGAACTCGTGTGTACTATGAAAGAAGGGGATCAGAATAGAGAGAAGGTTGTTAACACGATAGACCATAAACTTGTTCTTTTAAGCAGAAGAACGTTTTAAAGAACATTTTATGTATCCGTTGATTTTTTCTTTTTTTTTTTTTATTCAACGTGTACAGGACATAAAAGATGAACCATGTAAGAAGTTTACTTGAAAAGAATAGACCTTATACACTCGCTCAATCAGCTACGTGTTATGAATTTTTTGCATAAATTACCAGGATCTTGTATTTTGCGAATCTTAAAAGTGCGTAAATTCTCGAGTGTTGTTATGATCAAACAGCGAAAGCTAGTATTAAATGTTTAAGAAAGACGATCTTAGATTTAAAAGAGGCGTTATTAATAGAAGATATAAAAGAAAAAGAAATTTTAAAATTGAATAGTCAGTATAAAGAAGAAAAGTGATAGCAAACTCATACAACATGATTTAATATGTTTTTTTTTTATTTCAGCACAATCCGACGCTTCAGCATTTGGCCATGGCCGGAAATGCGATTTCTGAGATGACCCCGGGTTCGCTGCCGCCTCTAGTGAAACATTTGCATGTCGGCAGGAATCGTTTGAACAGCCTAAATCATACTTTAAGGTATCTTTTCTCGTAAATTGATTGAAGTACGAAATTAGAACGGATCATTTAAATCTAAATATTACAAAAAATTATAAACTGCAACATTGTCGTTGAAATTAAAAAGTATATAATTTCCATTAATTATCCATGACTTGCATTCATAGTCGGAAAGCTACCGCAGCATCTTACCCATCCTGTTTACTTATCATTTAGACACTACGTCTCTTATCTATTCATTATGTTTATGATTGAGCCATTACATTGCGAATCACTGATTAAGGGAAATTCCTTGCGTGGACTATTGATCAGCATCGACCTTTAAAATCGTACTTGAAAATCTGCGATTCTACATTCTCGCTTGGCGGCGAGTACGTAGAGCGTAGAGCGAGATTTAACCAACGCGATTTAGCCACGTGCCCCACTTGTTTGCTCTTTGCAGAGATTTGAATCAACTCGAGTGGTTGCTCATTAATTCTAACGAGCTCACGTCACTCGATGGCGAACTACCGTTGTCCGGCCACAATCTCAAGATGCTTTATGCCGCGGATAACAAGCTGACGCATCTTCCGGCCGAGTTCCGATACCTTCACCGTCTGGAGACTCTCTTTCTCCAACAGAACAAGATCCGAAATCTCGACGGCACTCTGCAGAAAGCCAGGCGCCTAAAGTTCCTGGAACTTTCATATAACGAATTGCAAGAGGTATTTAATTCGCTATAATGTCATGCGAGATTCTTCTTAAGCTCTGACTCCGATCGTATACTTGATTTCACGAAAGTTAGCATGTACCATGTTTATTTGTTCATCCGCGAAAATAAAATTTTTTAAATCACAGAAAGTTTTTTTTTATAATACATATATTGAATAAACACGAGTGCAGGGGAAATTGTGGTAGACCTAAAGACATTGTGTGTACTTTGGAATACTCTTTTATTTTTAGATTCTTCGAAATTCTTCTTTCTATCGAAGATAGTGAAGATTGTGATATCTTAGGACACACTAATTATTTTTTTTAACGATAATTAGATTTTTAATGTTGGCTGCTCAGTTATATTACTTCAGTTAAAAAGTAATGTAAGAATAGCTAATATAAATTTTATTATTAAAAAAATAATTAGTGTGTTCTAAAGGTATATGTTTCTAGGTATCCCAATCTTCTCTCTTCGATAGAGAGAGGGGAATTTCGACGAATTTAAAAGTGAGAGAGTAAATCTACGAAATTGCATCGTCAGGCGAGTGCATTCGGAGCGCACGTGCTCGAATATTACGCTTTAACGCGTGCGATATGACAAGGGAGTCGGAGGAGGCAAAAGCGCACCGTATATTGAGCCAATTACCGCGACGTAACGTAATTATTACCGCCTTCCGCCTGGCGGAAGGATCTCAAGTCGGCACTCAAACGAAACAGACGGACGTGTTTCACGTCGCGACTTTCTCGTTCAAATTACATGACACGTCGACTCGAATGACGTTAATTAGATTGCGCAGTTTACGTACATATTATATTATGAATAGAATTTCAACAGACATCTCTCTAAATTATGTCTCTTTAGCTCAACACGGACGATTTCTTAGAAGCCGAAATGTTGGAAGACCTCGAGCTCGGGCACAACTCTCTCAAGTCTCTTGGCAGCGCGGACGGTGATGGAAATGGAAGTAGCGCTCTTTATCCTCTTAGATCATTAAAGTGCCTGAATTTGACGCACAACGAGCTTCGTGAATTTTCTCTAGCTTCCTTGCGTGGTCTACGTGAACTTAAGCTGCTCGATCTGTCGAACAACCGGATCGCCAGACTCCACAGAGGAAGGCCATCTTCCGAGGTAGGTATCTACGTCATTCGATACTTTACGTATCAGCGAACGTCATCATCGAAACTGTTTACGTTCTCTGATCCGACGATCGGTCGCAATCTATCCTTGATGTCCACAGAATTTGGTGGAAGAGGAGGGTGAGGAGATTGCAGGCAGCACTATCCAAGATCTACGCCTTCAACATAATGAGCTACGTAGTCTAGACGGCTCTCTGTTCCTAGGCATGAAAGAGTTGCAGAGGCTCAATCTTAGCCATAACGCACTGGGCCCCACGATCGGACCGCGCGATTTGCGCGGTCTCGATGGGTTACGCGTGCTCGATATCTCGCACAATCAACTCACTACCCTCGAGGATACGTCGGAGGTAAATATAAAAGTCCGCTCAAATTTTCTTTTTGCTTTCTTTTTTTTTTGTTCAATGTGTGATATAATCGTGTACCAATTGTACGATCGTTATTTAGACGTGGCTACCGTCACTGGAGGAACTGAATGCGTCGCACAATCGCCTGGTTACGCTGTCCGGTCGAGATTTTCGCGGTTTCCCGGCGCTCTGTTGGGCCGATGTTAGCATGAATCAAATACGTACTCTTATGCCGGAGCTGGTGGCTAATACACGATGCACGATTCACGGAGTCCCCGACGTGCTACGTATATACCTTCAAGGTGAGTTTATATTAGATACACTCTGTCTCTTTCTTTCTTTCAAGGCGTCCCTCTTCGCAGCCTTTTAGTATCATATTTAACGCTACCGCACGTATTTCTATTCATGCACACAACAGATTGTTTATAATAACATTATATAATAGCAAATATTAGAATTTGTATTGTATATTTAAGATTCTTTTATCGTACATCTCTTCTAATCTGAAAAACAAATAGAAAAAGGGCAACAGCGAGAAAAAGTGATTCTCTTATTTTTTTTTAAATATCCCGGATATATCTATAATACTGCTCGATAAAATAACTCTTAACTAAAGGTGACAAGACATGTGAATTTAATTTTGGTATCACATAGCCGCATTGGTGAGAAAAAGAGTCGATATGCGCAATGTATAATTTATTATCCGGCCAGTACGTAAGATTTGTCACAGACGAACGGTAATCGAGTTAACAGTCGTAAACGAGACTCTGATTCCCATAGGAATCTGCGCTCGGTGAGACAACTACTGTTCGTATTGTAGAGGATTCTGATATCTCACAAGCGAATTTCAATTTAATAAGTTATAAATTTTACACTATACTAAAATAAATATCTAAAAATGTTCATTATAATTTTATGAAACTGCACACGGTTTAGTACTGCTTCCCTCATGCTTTTTCCCCGCTAATATTACGCTTCTTTTTCGATTAGGGGCTGACTGTTCAATATTATTTGGCAATGATTGATGAACGATTAAATTCAATTAGATATTAATAGAAGATAGTACGATGAGTGGCGCCAGCGGCATCGCATAATTAATATACACCGCTTGTAAGGTCCAGCGTGGACAAACAAACGGTGGGAAGGCGAGCAAGGGGAGAAAGAGTGAGAGAAGGGACTGGAGAAGAGAGCAGTCGGGCGCGAAGGGGACGGAAAATAAATTACTGGCTGATAATCGCCTGGCTCCGTTCGGCTCCCGAGGCGTACATTATTTGTTACAACGGTTACATTTCTCGCGATAACCCCCGCTGCGGCGCCATCTCGATTTATTTATTATATTCTGGTGTCTGCCTGTTGAGCTTTTGTTATTGTTAATATATCGACTCTGTCTCTTTGCAGTCACGTTATCGTACCCAATCCTGTTATCTCCTGACTGGTCTCAACTTCTATTTGACACTTTCTTTCTCTACTTCGCTCACGATTTCGCACCCAGGAAACTCATAGGACTTGCGACGAGAATTGTAATGACAAGTTTAGGAAAGCCTGCGAGTTTGGACAATTACATACTAGGTTAAAGATTAATATTACAGCTAGGCCATCTTTATTATCACAGCTGGCGCCACGTCGTCATTAATCACGCGTGTTTTTACGATAATTTTTTTTTACGATAATTTACGATCAAAATAATGTGACTCTTGAATTTAGGGTTGAGATATAGTAAAATATATTGTATAAAAGCATAAGATACCAGGAAAACAAAAAAATCAAATGGCCTATGACGAGCAAGCTACATATATGTATTTCTCATATCTTATTGTTGTTCCACTTCATCGTGTATCAAAAACAGTAAGCCCTTACACTCACACGCACGCTTTATTGTTTGCAGATAATCCCGTGCTGTGCGATGCCGGTCTGGTCGACTTGACCGTCGCGCTTGAGGTAAATCACGCCAAGGTTTACGGGGTCGGCAGCGATTGTCCCACTACGACGACACCGTCCGTGCCATTAACGACGACTGCCGAATTAACGTCGGCGCTACCACCAGCACTGTTACCGCCGACGTTTCTGTTGGCTGCTGCGGCGGCTGCATCCGGGAGCAACGTGTCTTTCGCTGCCACCCTCGAGTAAAAGTTCCAGCGTCGCCGCGGTGCGTGCTGGCCCTATGAGAATAATTGCGCGAGCACCACGTCAAACAGGGTGAAGACGATGAAAAGAAAGAGATCTGAGAAATTCGCGCAAGAACTTGTCTTCATTGAGACAAGACGGCAAGAAAAGCGCGAGGTAGATCACCAAAGTATGAGCGGAGCGATTGTTAGAAGACGACGTGCATGTATATCGTGAAATGTGCATGCCGATATTTCCGAGCGTTCTTGGAAGATTTCGTTCCCAGTGATTTCGAAGATGGCAGTGTGTCTGTGCGTTTGTCTCTACACATAGATAGAGAAGCGGTTTTGCGCGTTCGGCGATCTCGTAAGTCGCCGAGAGGAGTATCTTCTTTAGTCGTAGCAAGTCCCGAGACGGACCAGGACAGCTTCGATACGTATACTTAGGAGAATCTTGTGCATCCAAAAATATCCCGTTGGACATTCGAACGAGGACTACTCGTTTATTTGATATTGAAATCTTGAAATAATTTGAGAAAAATTCAAGATCCAGATTCCGTATGTTGTCAAGAAGAAACGAATGTTTCTTGGAATTGTACTCCATACTAATAAATTATTATATTCATTTTTCCGTTCAGTAATAAATAAGGTTCTTACATGCCCTTGTATTGTAAATAGTATTTACTGGCGAAAAATTCCGCGTTTATGTAGAAATAAGTCTTGAGGAAAATTTTATGAAATTTTCTTCTTTGTTGAGCGCACAAAATAGAGAATGGCCGACAACGTGTCTGCGAAATTTGATATCGCATCGATTGGCGATTTATTTTTATATTCACTTGGTATCAATTCGCTTTTTTTCGTTTAAACATATACGGCGTTCTTGACAGATGCAATTGTGTCTGCAATATAATAAAGCAATAAAAAATATATATTGAATATCGTTATATTTTGGATGGAAAGGCACATAGAGTGTTTCGAAGCCACAGCGGAAACACGTTAATCACATCGCTTTCTGATAAATTTCCGACATATCACAGAGCGACGATATGAATGAAGGAAAACAGCAACATTCTATAACGTGATAACTCGCGGAAGACTTCGGTCTTCACTTAAGTTTTTCGATGGTCATGTATATGCAAATGAATTCCCGACGGGTCAATGGAGCAAATGAAATCTGTTAACTTTATACCATTGGCACGAGCAGATTGGCAGTGGGCGATCAATTGACTTCTTCGTTAACTCGTGCCAATAGGGACGAATTGTTATCAGCGTGCCTCTACGCATACATAATGAGATCAGCCCGTGCACGATGTCATTCGCGCACGGTGTTCGGTTATTCCATGCGCGCGTAAATAATATTACGGTAAATATAGTGTAAACGTCCGTTCTTCCGAAAGATTTCGTGATAAGAAACACCACACGAAGCATTCTTCCCTTAATCAATATTGTGACATCAAATGCATTAATTGTAAATCAAAGATTTTCACTAAATCTAAATAAAAGAAATTTACAAGGTTTTTAAAAAATTACCATGCAAATGGCGCCATTTTGACTCGAGATCATTAAATTTATAATGTCCATTTTTTTCTATCATAATTTAATTTGGATTTAACTAATTCTTCATCTTTTTCTAGGTCTAAGAATTATAAAAGCATGAAGAGTAAGTTGAATTGAGATTACAGTTAATCAACATTAGAGTAGAAACAGGGAATGGAAGTAACTCGTTACTTGTAACGAAGTTATAGTTACAAGTTACTTTTTTGGTAACTTTACTATGGTAACTGCGTTACTTTTTTTTTTGGTAACTGTAACGGTAACGAGTTACATTTTTTGGATAACGGTAACCAAATTTACAGTTACTTTTATCGTTACTTTGCATTTCGATTGGGTACGTTATTCTGTTATATAACAATTACATGTTATTAATTACGACAGCTATAAATGTGGTTGTAGAACATTGAGTGTTTTTATTTAATACAAGAGTAAAAGCTACATTTAGTTTACCTTAATCTAAACATCGTACATATTTTGTTCTAATTGAGCTGTGTACAAAGCTTTACTCTGTACATTTCTGTGTTTTAATTATAGTGATATAATTTTCTTTATAAAAATATAACTTAATACAATAGACTCGTTGAATAAATCCAAGAAAATTGAAAAATGCCGATCGAGTCAATATACTGACTCTTGATAACTCTTATCAAGATACAAAGCTTTATTTCAATCACACGAACAACCAGTGTAATCGATCGGCATTTTTCAATTTTCTTGGATAATTTTCTTTCTATCAAAATATTTCATTTACAGCTAAAAGTATAGATTAAATAAAAATATAGCTGTATTATAATAAAGAGATTATGTGTATTTCTTAATTTTCTTTTTAATTTCTAACTTATATTGTGATTCAGATAGTTCTATACAATCCTATATATAATCTTCTAGTTTTCTGTAAAGTATAAAAAAATTCCTATACATAGTGTCAGTGTTATATATGCTATATATGTTATATACAGGGTTGTTAACGTTACTTAAAAAAGTAACGAAGTTACTGGTTTCGTTACTTTTTTCAGTAACGAATGAGTAACGTATTTACTTTTTCTAACGAGTAACAGTAACGGTAACTAAGTTACAATTTTCAATAATGACTTACAGAATTTTACGTTACTTTTCTCGTTATTCCGTTGATTCCGACATTTTACTTCAAAGCTATAAAACTTCTTTTTCGACTGGATTCGGGGAGGCGCTATTAGCGCTATTATTTGTGTTATTCTATCTTCATCGTTTATTAGACGTGAGACAAGGAAAATACTACACAAATGGCGCTGATAGCGCACTGCCCTAGACTGCCCGAACACAGCCTTCAGATAGTAATACAATAATTATACTATATAATTTATATAATATAAGAATAATTATACAATAATTTATTATAAAATAATTAAATAGTTAATAAAATATAAAATAATAAAGCTATAAAATTAAAAAACAATTTATTCTTATGTAGCTATATTTAACATAAATATTATCATTTTTTGAAAAGTAATGGTAAAAGTAACGTTTTTCCCGTTACTTTTGAGTAATGATAAGACATTTCTTTTTACAATGGGTAACGAGTAACGTATTACTTTTTATCGCAAGTAACAGCAGGGATGGAAAAGTTACTTTGTAAAAGTAATTAATTACAGTTACAGTTTTTTCTTTCAAAAAGTAATTGATTACCGTTACAAGTTATTGACTCTGAAAAGCAATTCGTTACAGTTACAGAAGAAACAACTTTAAGTTACTTTTAAATTACTTTTTCATCAGAATTTTCACTAGTAGCATCGATACTAGGGCTGCATTCAGAAACGTTACCAACTGCCTTCGTGTATCGTTTTACCCTTGTTTTTCACATAATATTAAACAAGAATGATACACAGGGTCATCAGAGTAATTAGGACAATTAAAAAAAAGACTGCTTTACATTTACATGTTATAAAAATTGTATTGAAGAAGAAAATTGTGTGGCAAAAACGTTTTTCGTTAAAGTAATATATAAATGAATATGAAATAGCACATATACAATGTTTTCTTGCAAACAATATTCTTTTTATATTCAGCTAAAAGTTGCAAACAAATTCTAGATTCCAAATTCCAGCACTAATCCAAAATATTAATATGTAATCAAAAATATGTATCAAACAGATACAAGTTCGTTGAACGCTTTAATTAAATTTCTTTCTTCTGATTAATCAAATGTTTCGAAGCATTTGTAGCACCAAATGGACACTATCGCACACTAAATTGATAAATAAGAATTTGAATATATATAAAGTAACTATATAAAAGTAACTATTAAATTAGTTACTAGTTACTAAAAAAATGTAACTAAGTTAAGTTATAGTTACAGATGGAAAAAAGTAACGAAGTTAAGTTACAGTTATTGAAAAAAAGTAACTTCGTTACAAGTAACGAGTTACTTCCCATTCCTGAGTAACAGTAACTGTAATGCGTTACATAAAAACAGTAACGTTAACAACCTGGTTATATATATTGCTTTTATTATTATAACATTTAAACAAAAAACACTGCAAAAGTACATTTTTAGATTGATTTTAAAAAAGTAACGGAAAAGTAACGAAAAGTTATTTTTCGAGTAACGGTAACTGTAACGAGTTACTTTTTTTTACTCGGTAACGAGTAACTGTAACTATAAGTTACTTTTAAAAAGTAGCTTTCCATTCCCTGGAAACAGGCATCAATCATACATTTTTAACGGACGTGATTATAGTATCTTGATTTTTCACATACTATATAAATATATGTACACATTGCAGAAGGCAGCCAATAGCACGACTGCTAGCTTAATTTTAGCTAGAACTCAGAATCAAAATAATTTATCTTTATTAAGTATTTTAATGAAGAATAACTTTACGTCGTGGAGAGGCATCGCGAAAATCGTGAAAGAAACGATTAAGTATTACAACGAACAAATGTAACGCCTATCTAATAAGTACACAAGTATATGAAATATTATTAAAGATGATCATGCGGTCCAAATGTCATTCTGATTTACTTATAAGTGAATTTATCGCGATGTCTGCGAGAACGACGCAATGTTATACATGTGTACCATTTATATAGATATACATATGTACATATATAAGTATATGTACATATATATACTTATAAAAAGACAAAGCAGAGAGACCTGTTTATATAAGTTATTATTTATCCGCACTATGATTTGCAATTTGCTCTTTTATCACTTTTATGATAAAATAAAAAATACAGCTGTAATAATGATATATACACAATTAAACATATAATGATATATACATAATTAAATAAAACCATGCCGACGTTTAGATAGTGTCATATATTACATATCTTATATAATACATATACAATTTATTTTAGGTATCTTAATCTTTATTAATACTAGCACATTCCTTGCGCGCTACGCGCGCGATGGTCCGTTATACTCTTTTTAAATATTATGAATTATGTTTCTTTGAAATTTGTTTTGAAATCAACTCCTAATTCCTACTAATACTAAATTTTCCTGAAATTTGAAAACCTTTAGGATTTTATTGTTTTCGATCGCCACCATTGATTCTACCATTTTGATAAACAATATTTAGAAACCGGATTTAAGATTAGTAACATCTTAATCTATCTTTTGTTTTACGTTAATCTTTTGTAATCCTAAAGGTTTACTATCTATGACCACATATTCCCCTTTACTCGAAATTTCGCCGTTATTGTAAATCCTTTTGGTTTTCCAAAACATTTTCGTTTGCTATATTTGTTCAGCTGTTTTAAATTTTCAAATAGTTTTTTTAAATGTTAATTATAATACTATAAACATTTTTTTAATTCAATAATTTATTATAAATTTTCTAATAAAAATTATTCAAATCTAAAAAAAAACACTATAAATACAAATAATAGAGAATAATGATTAGTAAAATTATTATTCAAATTTTGAATGCAGTTTCGAAATAAGCAACCACAAATTACCTTTTATACGTAATTTCGCCGAAATCGGAAAACCTTTAGGAATTCCATCCAACATATTGATTCAGTCATTGTGAATTTTCATAATTTGAATCCGGTTACAAAAACAACGACCTCTAATTTCCCATCATACGAAATTTCGCTAAAAACTAAAAACTTTTAGGATATCAATGATAATTCCAACCGACCATTTCAAATTTTCTAATTTTGAATACGGTTTCGAAAACAACGACCACTAATTCCCATTAAACATGTAACGCATCATTAATTATAAAAGTTAATTATAAATTAGTTTGTAAAATTTACAAGTTAATTATAAATTAGTTTGTAAAATAGACATATTTTTTAAGATAAGAAATAACATGTTCTACTCCTTGTTACGAAAATAGTTTTTATTAATAAAGATTAAAATACCTAAAATAAATTGTATATGTATTATATAAGATATGTAATATATAACACTATCTAAACGTCGGCACGGTTTTATTTAATTATGTACATATCATTATATGTTTAATAATTTTTTTTTCTACGTTTTCATGTAATGCTTTAGAAATATACTTCGTATTTGACATAAAAACAAAGTGATGTCTGAGACTTTGAGACATTCAGAAGAAACCTTTATAACACTTAGCTCATTGAAGTGCTCTTTCTTTATTCTTGGTTCCACTTGAAGGACTAAAACAATGATTAACACAAATAATTATCTCAATAGCATTAACTAATTATATTTCTTATATTAATTATATTCCAAATAATTTGGAATGTTACATACTTGTCCAGTGGTTATCACTGTATGATAATTGAATAAAGTATTTATTCTTTGTTGCTTCATTGTTTGTGAAAAAGAATATGTTTATGAACTGACAATCCTTATCCTCTTGAAAACTTATTTGTATATCCAAATGTACTTTGTAAATGTTACATGCACGTTTAATGGCATTCCATTGTAAGGCTTTCTTTTTCTTCCTTTCTTCTACTTCTGTAAACATTAAAATAAAATAAGAATGAATTTAATTGAAAATGAATAATGCAATACTAAACTCTTGGATTCAATTAAAACAATGTATTTACCGTGTTGTAGGTCCACCATTTCCAGTACCAAGTCTTCCTTTCGTGCCTTTGCCTTTTTCAGTTCATCCTTCAGATCCTCCTGCGACTTTATTACATTTAATATCTTTTTATCAGTTATTTTCTGCTCCAATATGACAGAATCTACATCAGATTTTGTTGTGTTAAATTCCTGTTGCAACTCTGATAAGTTATTCGTATAAACAGATTTTATTTTACTGCATTCTGTAAAACAAAGATAAAAGATTGCTCTTCTTAGTCTAATTCCATCAATGTAAGATTAATTTTAATCTTGGTTTAACCTATCATTCTTTTCTAATTTTTAGAATTCTTAGAATTAGAAGGTAAAGAGTAAATTAAACCAAGATTAAAGTTTAATTTTACATTGATGGAATCGGGTCTTGTACTTGTAAATTATTTTTCACGAGAGTAGTTTCTTGCTATGTGAGTAGCTCGACTATTTTGTCAATAGTCTTCGATAGTTTGCAATTACAAAAGCACACACGAGGGACTGTACCCTTTTCATAGAGATGCCTCTGTTCGATCTTGTTGTCAACACGTAGTCGAAACTCCCGACACGACGATATCCATTTATCCTTAATATTGTGGTCATCATTTTGGAAGATGTCAAGTACATTGTACTGAAGGATATCCATTGCACTAGTGACCAAGTTCGAGTAAATAACTACTTAAACTGTATGCTTTAATAAGCGATTTTTGGTGTGCTTTTGGTATAGAAACCAAAAGTAACCGCGACTAAGGCTATCTTCGTTTTCAGGGATCAAAAGACAAAGATACTCCAACCACGGTTGCTTTTGGTTGCATGCCAAAAATCGCCTATCATAACATAAGAAATTTACTAGGAAATAGGCGTGATCTAGAGGAGCTATCAGCGTCAGAACTGTATGGCTCTGCGATGAGACGGTTGCTTACAGTTGCTTACTAATATGGGTAAAGATGCAATGGAAGGCAATCCTCTCAAAAATCGATTAAATTATACACATTCGACGCGTTTTTTCATAAAACAAAAGAATTTGGCAGAAATAAGCGTTGCTCTGCCCCGCGAACCGAGATATTAAACGTTAAAGTTGACGATTGTAATTTATAACACTAGTCATCATATAACCACTGTTGCGTTAGGACGCGTTCAATTCAAAATATTAATAGCAGTGATGCCAACGTCGCGTCACGAACATTGCTAGAATTGCAAGTCGGTAAACTGGCGAGTACTTTTATCAACTACACGCGAGAGAGACTTTAGTTTTTAATTTTTCGGATCAAGTGGCGCTAAAAATAGTTTCTCTTACGTTTAAAAAGATACCGCGAATTCGTTTAACATAACTTCTATGTAGAATAACTTCAATTAACTTTTAATTACTTTTTGTTTTTTTCTAATTTCAGAAGCAGAGAAAAATAATAAATGAGTTATACTTTATGCTGAAATTAAAATTAATCAATATACCATATTGGTAAAAAATGGATACAAGAATTGGGAGCAAAAAACATAAATTAAATCTATATTTATCGAAATAAACTTATTGAAGTCAATAATTACTGAGTCACAAGCGTCATAACATCTTTTTTGTTTATTCACATTCACATATATGATTATTCTTTATAAAAATAATGTAACAAAAATTAAAATTTTTAAGTTTTAAGACTAGTATCTATATAAATATGTACAATAAGTCTCAAACATTAAAAAAACAAAAACAAATTGATTAGAAAGAGCACAATTAATTGCAACTTAAGGAATAAATTCCTTGCAAAGAAATACTAAGATTTTTTTATCAAAACAGATACAAAAACACATAACTTGCTGTAAGAAAATTTTAATATTGAAAAAGTAAAAATTATTAAGATCTTTTTTTAATTTTACATCTATTTTATAACTTTGTATTTATCGTTTAATTTTATTTTGAAGATAAAAATATGAGGACATTTAGTACATAATGAATTATTTTAAATATAATAAAATAAATTGTACATATCTAATAGATGTACAGATTATTGTAAATTAATAGTTTTTTGTAATTATATTGATTTTTTTATATGTATGAGTATAACATTATAATTATAAATTATTATATATATTACACTTTGTTTTGTTTTGACAGGTACACACATAACAATAACTAAATATAAAAACATTAAATCCCTTTAAATCAAAGATGCAACGAATATTCGGCAAAATCGTATGTCAAATAAATGAATATTCAACTACGCATGATATTAATAAAAACAGTGGTTGCTCAACATTCCGACTTACAATTAAAATAATTCAAGGTTTTTTCGCATTGTATGTTCCAACATACTTCTACCGTAGTTCTTACTCCAACTCATTAGAGTGAGTAAGAGCTAAGACAAAATAGTAATGAAGTGATAATAGACATGACATATTTCAACTTCAAGCTAAAAGTATCCAGGACAGCTATATGGTATAACTTATAAAGGAACACATTATTTAAGAAAGGTCTACTACGTATATAGACAAGGAAATGTTCATCTCCAAATTTAACGAGTTTTATTATATTATTTTGTAGACGAAAATGAGGTACACTTATTTTTTATTATATGCTCAATAATCTTTTAAGAGGTAAGAGCTGATGATGAAAATCGGAGATGACACTTTTATAGATCACGCGACGTAGAAAGTACTCATTTTTAGCAAAATTATTTTTATTGCTTTTTGTGAAGAGTATTTTTTCAAAATAAAATAAAATTCTTTTCTTATAATTAAAATAATTTGATATTAGGCCGAATATTTAAGACTTAAGTAAAAATATTTGATATTAGGCCGAATATTTAAGACTTAAGTAAAAATATTGTCAAGTAGCCAAAACCAAAGTTACCTAATATTCGTTGCAACTTTACGTAATCTTCAGTTACTTGAACGTTAATGAATTGATACTTGGCGTTTTTGGTATATAGGATATTGGCACTTCTACCATTAACAAACTTCCATCATCTTTCACAGTCAACACATGCTTTGTATCCTTTTCTGGCGTAACTTGCGTTTTTTCTATGAGGTTTGAATCCAACTTCTTTGAGTTGTCAGTATTAGTAATGTCGATCGATTGGAGGACATACATTTGTTCCTGGGAGGATGTGGGATCACCTTTTATAACAAACATTTCTTTTTTTAATATACATTTACATGTAATAATGTATTAATTATTGTGCATACTCATTGATAACTTAGGAATGCCATATAGGAAATTACAATTTGAAAAACCTATTAGTGGAGGTGGTGTAGTTTGAGTAAAAGGCAAAATTTGAGTTTGCTTCAAAAGTGTCTGTATCGCTTCATTCTTGGTAACAATGTCAGAATCATCTATAACATATCAGTAATGTTAATAATTATAGAAAATTCAGAATAATTGCTTACTACTTTTACACAAGTAACATTAAATTTAAAATTATGCTAATATCTCTTATACTCAGATAATAACATTACTACTTGCTTCCTTTGATGACAAAATATTGCATAACACAGGTTTATTAAACCTTACTTTTTAACGTAAGTTAATAAGACTAGTAAAATATGTGGTAAGTTTATGCAGATGTAGGTAAAAATTTTGTTATATCTATAATGTGAAAAGGAATATGTGCAGTCAAGTGAATTATAACGTGATAAATGGGAGAACTATTTGAATTTTTAAATAAATAAAAAGTAACTAATAATACTGGAATGAGAGAGAGATGTATCATTTTTTAAAATTCTGTAATACTCAACCTGTCTCATTCTTCTTGTTTCCTAAGTCATTTGCCTTGCTACAATTATGTTTTGTAATCTCGAGCGTGTTCCCACAGTTATCACAAAATATGGCTTCTTTGATATGATTTTGCAAGTGATACACCATGAATGAATCAAGACGTGTAGTATATTTACACTTATCGCATTGCAGCCAAGAATGAGATTTCGATAATTTCGTATTTTCTGAATGTGAGTCAGTCTCGTTCGCTTTGGTGTTACAGGCAATGTCTTTCGCCCCAGATCTCGTTATCTGCGGCGGTTGACATGGCTTTGGTTTGTCACTACTGCGTAGCTCTCCTTCGTTCAGAGAATACTTTTGTTCTAAGAAACGCAGAATATGATTCCGCGCTTTACGCATTTCGATCTCCAATCTGTCTAGAGTATTAACGAGGATACCGCAACTGCGGCAGATCACGTCGTCCTCGGTTATTACGACCATGTACCTGTAAAAAGAAATCGTTATTTAATTTCTTATCGGTACGAGACGCAGGACGCTTAATTAACGTGGATTTATCACCCCTCGCCGACTAATTCTCCGAGTTTCTCGATTACCCTGGTCCGCGAGTTCTGCGTTCTGCAAGTGGCCAAAGCATAAAAGCGACCCTTGACATCTGCGTCGCAGACGAAACACCGTGTCGGCCCTTTCTCTTCTTCGTTCTTGTCGGCACAACTTTCGTTTTCCATCATCTCGAAAATGTGGGTCAATGTAGGAGAAACTTAACAACTCTTGTAATTATTGAAATCTGTATAGTCCGGAATCTATTATCGAACAATTGCATGAACGTTGGTAACAGTATCGAGGGATGTGCCCAGACATGCCGGTGCCATCAGACCACAAGATGCTCAAATATTTCTGATTAGGGTTAAGTTAGGTTACGCACAGGCGCAGTGTGTATTGATGTGACAGGCAGAAATAGGCAGAAAAACAAAAATATACTGGAACATGGATGAACTGTTGGATCAAACTATAATGGATATTGAATTATTCTTTCATCGGAATCAGACAGTTTGTATTTATGATAAAGAAATGTTTTGTGTAAACTTATATTATAACATTTATAATACAATTACTGTTTTTTATAGGTTTTCTATCTCCAATAGAAGCAAAAAATATATGTGAAAATTAAAAACAAAAATACAAAGAACGAGAGGAATTCAAACATTATGACAATAAAACTGTATCAGAGAAAAAATGGCTTTTTTTATGTATTTGATTTATTTTATCAGAATTTAAAATTATACTTATTATTATAAAAGTAAATATATAGCTACACATTAATTTTTTTTTAATGAAAATATACTGCGACAAGTGAAAATATATTTTTAATTATTTTTTGAAGACGACAAAAAGTACGTATGATCTTCCTGTCAATTATTTTAAATGCTTCAGAAAAAATGATTCTAATTTTATTTTAATTAATATATCAAATCAGATAACAATTAAATAAGCGAACATTATACTTAATGTATTGTTTCAATTTTTTTTATGCACAATATAAATTATTATGTACTAATAATATTATAGAAGCTATGTAAAAATTCATAAAATATATATTGTCTCTAATAGAGAAAGTATAATATATTTGTCAGAATTTACTAATATAATAAGTATATATGTATATCAACATTCAAGTCATTTAAAAAAATATATAATTATATTATATTTTAAACTAAAATATAAGAATTTGTGAGCAAATTCAACGAAAACAAAAGGCGCACTTATCTGATAAATACAAACGACAAATAATTGCAATACGCGTATAACAATTCCAGCGCTTTCACATTATCATAACACTTATATGTATGAATTTATAAGATTATATATCACTAAAATAATATTTTAAATACAATTTTTAATAAATTTTTTAAATACATTTCTTATTTCGAAAACCGTTTAAAGATATAAAAAGTGAAATTAATAGTTAAATAAAAACGGTAACTAGAAAAAAATGATATAGAATTAATTAGCAATTTCAAATTAAATTATATATCTTTTTATAAGTATCATGAGAGTATAGATGTAAACATGAAATATTATTCACGTTTAGAGAGAGAGAGAGAGAGAGAGAGAAAGAGAGAGAAGTTTAAATACATGAGTTACTCCAAACATAGGTTTGGAAACGCTAATTCCTTTTTCCTAGTTATAAATACTTCTTATTTACATTGTACATATTATTATGTCGGACGATATGCCTTGCATCGACGTTTCATGAATTGGTAAAGCAGGACTCATCGCTTTTACTTGGCCTACACCTTGGGTTCTCCTGATTTGAATCCTTTGGATTTTTATTTATATAGGGACATCTCTTAAAATTCTCTTTAAACGTATACAATACGTTATAGATAATACATCTTAAAATGTATATGAGACTCCTGTTGTTACTGTAGGAGTACTTCGAAATTGTATTATCATTGCGTATAAAAAAATACGAAACATTCCGAGAATTTTTGAACGTCTTCGACAATCTATACGACTTTGATGCCAAACATGCATCGATACGAAAGAAAATAATTTCCGGCAATTTCTGAAATGAAAATATATAAAATTAAATAAAACATGTTTATAACTTGGATAGAAAATTCCAAACCTATATTTATATGGCTTCTTTTCATTCTTACAATGAGTGTAATATGCTCTTAAAGTTTGGCCAACTATTTTTGAAACATCCTGTATAAATATATGAGAAGAATGATTTTATTGAAGTACCTCTATTTAGAAATTTAGATAGGTACAGACTCGAAAATAATTTTGTTAGACTATTAAAACAATTACGAAAGAATCATGATGATGCAATATTGCAGTTTTAACATTCCAACAATCAATTTAAGTGTCTTGTATAATTTATTTTGATATTAAGGAGTTATATACGTTTAGAATTTTCAAAAAATCGATTTTTCAAAAATGATATTTTCTAAAAGTAGGTATTTAGAAGAATATTTCCTGAAAGTTTTAAATAGATCCGACAAATATTTCCAGAGTAAAGCGGAGAACACAGACTTTTGCATAACGCATAAACCATATACATAAAGAATTTGATTGGTCCATTGACTCATGCATAAGAAAATGGGCCAATGAAATTCCTTATGCACATGCTTTATGCGTTATGCAAAAGTGTGTGTTGGGGCTCATACAGGCTGTTGTGTACTTGCGTCCGACAGCGTTTCGTTGCATGGTCTCACTGTGCGCACACTCGATTATATAGTGCGGCCTAATGCGCTTTTTTGGAACAAAAATATAAATTCATACATAAATAGTAAAATAAATATATTTACAAAATAAAAAAAAAAATTCACTTTATTATAAATCTAAATTTTTCATATCGACAATGAAACTACTAGGGTTTGAAAGTTCGTGGTTTGTGCTCACTTCCATGTCGCACGCGAAAAATTGCTAAGTAGAAGTTGTGTGTTGAAAATCGTCATGAAATTAGTTGCGTGTAATTTTGCAACTAATTACATGACGATCGCCAACACACAACTCCTACTTAGTAATTCGCGCGCGACACGGAAGTGAGTACAAACGGCTCGCAAACAAAGATATATTAAAACTTTGGAAGCTGCTGCTCTGCAGAAGAGCTGTTATATGGACCTGTAATAGATCACACTATGTAAGTAAGACCCAAATTTTTTTAAATACATTTTCTCTGGTTTTTAACTTTAAACGCGTTTTTCTCAAAACTACATTTTTAAAGTCGGTGAGCAAGATATCTCAAAAACTAATTAATCGATCTCTCTAATTTCTTTTTATTTACTTTGGACATGAATATCTCGTAATTAATCGAAGGGTTTATATTTTAAATGCGTAGTTTTTTTTTTATTAATGAAAAAAGGACAATTTTTAAGGTAAAAATCGAAAACTTTTCTTTAATGAGCCGCCATTTTGTTTCTAATCAATATTTTCAAAAACCGAACGATTAATTACTAGCTTATACAATATACTAATGAAATTTTTTTGGATTTTTGATTTCAGATGAGTTCCTGCCGAGATATGTTGCTCACCGCAAAACAATTTTTTTTTTAATATACGTCTCTGTAGACCGGCGCAGATTCTAAATTATTAAATATTTTTGTACAAAAAAATTTTGAAATATACTTTAAATATAACTTTATTGGATGTACAAACTTAAACATATGTATATAGTTTCATTTTGTTTAAAAAAAATTCTAAAGAAATCGCTTTTTCCAGCCCTCTAAATGTATATAACCCCTTAAATTATTTTGCTAATCCAATAAAATTATTTCCAAATCTATATATAACTATATCCATATAACTAAATTTTTATGGCACTTCAGCAAAACCGCTGTTTCTCTATGATGCTATTCGTCTCGATAATGTTATATCTGTAAATTCAAAAAAGATAATCGCTTAATTACTTTTTTCCTGTTCGTAAAATTAAATATAGAGGAGAGGCCCCTATTATGAGATACCGAGTTCATTTGGTGTAATTAGATACTAAATGTTTATTGGTAGAATTAAAAAAAATGATAGGTCATTTTGAAGAGAATTTAATAAGCTTTAAGATAGTGTTATGTAAAATTTAATTCAAATTTTATTTTATTTTTTAATTAAAGAAATATAAAAGGTGAACAAATCGCAAAGTCGAAAAATTGTGCTCCTAGTATGAGATACCCCGAGAAATCGATAATAAAGCACAAAGTACATCAGTATTAGAATTAAAAAAACTTTATTTGATGTTTCTAACATATCAACGAGTACAGCCTATGCGCGTAAATTGAGCATGTGATGCATTGTATTCAGGATTTGTCTTCAGTATCTAGTAAGTGGAATGAAGTATTGCAGAAACAGACCCTCAATGTTCATTCCGGTTATTCTTTTTATTATTGTACAATAACATTTATACTTTAACATCGATTTTCACTTGGGCATAGAAGTATAGATTATTTCATATTAAAAATATCCTGGGTATCTCATATTACGAGTATCACGTCTTATATACAGCTTTACGATCATCAAATCTAACTTCTTTAATTAAACAATTCAACATATTTCGTATTTTTCTATCAGTACGATCTTACTCTATTACTACATGAAGAATTTATTGCCAAATAATTACTTATTAAATAATAAACAAAAATTAAAGGTTTATCTCAATGAAACTTGAAAACATTCAAACTCTAAAATTTTATTTTACAATTTCTGTAGGCATGATCTAACAATGAATTTTCCACTAAATAGTTTTCAATCCAAGAGCAATAATTTCATGATAGAATCAACAGATAGCATTTATTAGTTTAGCAGAAACACCGCTATCTCATGTTAAGCGCCGATCTCATAATAGGGGGCTTTCCCTATATATATATGTATATGCAAATATTTTGCATCAAAAATTCTTTAGAGAAGATTTATTGTTTCGGGACTTAATTATAGTTCTCGTATGTATTCGGTCTCCTTCTTCAAAGTATCTTGCAATGTAATAATGAATTATTATCATATCGAAAAAGTTACATGATAACGAAAAGGAAAAATGGAAAATATCGTACCGCATTTGGTTGCCGCAATTCGCGCGCGTATGACCGATCTCTTCGTGTCGTACGAGCAGCCTAAATATAGAGTGACACTGTGGCATTAATTTGTTGAATGGAAAGATAGGTGCGTTCATGCTCGAGGGGGACCGAGCATCATTGTGGGGTAGATCGCGACGGGGTACGGCAGAAATCTCGGCATCCGTGCGCGCGAGCCCTTCCTCAAAGTTGTGCTCGGTTGAGCGTTCGGTTAAAAAAAGGGGGGTAACTTTTCACTCCCCTCTCAGAAGTTCCGCATTCTATACTGAAGATCTCGGAAGTGATCTCGCACGTGAAAGAAGCAGAATACTTTTAGCAGGATGCCGAGATAAGGATCGGTGCAAGGACTTTGACGACGCTGGAAGACCGCATATTTTGGATCGTGATAACTGCGTATGTATCGTTTGCGATTTCCGCGCAAAGCAAACACATCGATCATTCCTTCGGCAATGGAGTTCTTTGCTTCTTTGAAGTTACGTGGAAAAAAAATCTCTGAAACAAGATAAATAGACCTGTCCATCATATCGCGCGCGCGCGCGCGCGTTCTCTATATATGTATAATCAAATTATTAATTCGTTTGAAATTTAATTTGAAATTTAGCTTTTGATACAACAATCGTTTTGCACGACTTTAAGATTCCTAATTAAATAAAAAAGACGGGATCTTTTCATCAAACGTTGTCGTCGTCGCGAGACATATGCGATATGGGAAGTACCTATATTTATTACGACACCGCAGTGCACAGGACACCATGAATTAAATAATAAAATAGGACAAGGTTGTGACGATGAGAACGCATTCGGTGAACGCTATGATTCCCGGAAGTGGCTCGTTATTCGTCGTCCGTCATCATCAAGACCCTTGTCTACTATATGTCATACCTTATACGCGCACCTCGCGCTCGTGCGCGCGACGACGACGATGACCGCGGGTATTATCATGCGAGAAAGCAAATTTTATCTATTATTTATATTAGGGATTTATCGTCATCCCCTACATACTTTTCTCGCGAGCCTCTCGATCGTAATACGTCCGGCCGCTCTTAAAGGGCTTCCTGTTTGTTAAGGTCGGCGCAACTAGATAGGACGAGGTCACGTTACGAAAACTTCCTATTATAGACGACAATTATTAATCAGCCCTTCGTTCCTTCCTGTTTCTTTCCACTTCACCATCATTTCAACGGCCATCCACAAAACGTTCCAGCGTTTTAATCAGAGAGAAGGGCACAAGTTACACACAGTTGCGTCGAGCCGATCTCCATTCGCGGTCGGCCTGTTAAGATGAGGTGAGTTCTCCAATTTCGATCTCATCCCGCGATTTCGTCGCCGCAACGAATAATGCCTTCAAGGGGATCGACCGGCCGTCCCAAGGTAGACAGATCCACTAGTCCTCTGCCGAGAAAACCGGCGGCGAGTCCCGTGAATCCGGTACAGGAGCTGAAGGCCCTCTTCTCCGAGCCCACCAGCAACAGAGGTCCCAATGGTGAGAAAGAGTCGGACTTTCGATTTGAAGCGATACAATGCCTGCGACAGTCCTCGATCATCAAGAGGCCCAAGGATCTACCAGAACGAGGGAACTGGAGCAGCAAGGTGAGAGACCGCGGTCAATGTGTTTAGACTTGAATCTAACTTTATTATATGTATACAATTTCCGCATTTTTCTCTTTTAAAGATCGAATTTATTTTGTCCGTCGTGGGACTGGCCATAGGTTTGGGAAATCTATGGCGATTTCCATACCTTTGTTATAAAAATGGTGGCGGTGCTTTTATGGTGCCCTACTTCATCGCGCTCGCACTGGCCGGTATACCTATGTTCCTAATGGAACTGTCCTTAGGTCAAATGCTGACGATAGGTGGTCTAGGTGTTTTTAAAATAGCACCTATTTTCAAAGGTGATTTTAGAAAGCTCTCGGTCTTAGTTTCTTTATTGAGATACTTTTGGGAGGATAATAGTGTGACAATGTTGATCTTCATACAGGCATTGGATACGCAACCTGCGTGCTTTCTTGCTGGACCAATGTGTATTACATCATTATTCTCGCTTGGGCGCTCTTCTATTTCTTGGTCTCTTTACGTGCTGGTGAATGACTTTATACAATTTTATTTTTTGACTTTTGAGCTGTAGAAAATAAAAAATTGTTATATTTATAAATAATATAAATTTTGCACACAGACGTACCATGGAGAACCTGCGACAACTCATGGAATACGCGCTACTGCATCACGCCTGATGAACGTCTGAATGTATCATGCTGGCAGGATGACTACTGGCCAAACAATGTCATATGTGCCACATCTCTTGGGAACTTGAGTCACGGGTTGTTGAAGGATCCAGTAAAAGAATTTTGGGAGTAAGTTACTGGTCCAGTGTAGACACCTTATTTAATCAATTGCAGTGCAATGAAAAAGTATCTGCATCCTTTGTTACAAAAAGGAGGCGCACCTTAATGATATCCTCAGGCATCGAAGATGTAGGTAATATAAGATGGGAACTAGCCGGTACCCTCGCGGTCGTATGGATCATGTGCTACTTTTGCATCTGGAAAGGCGTTAAATGGACCGGCAAGGTAAAACGAGTCTATGATAAAGTATTGGCCACTTTCGGACGTATAGCGTATAAATTACACGATGTAATGCAGGTCGTCTATTTCACGGCACTTTTCCCGTATGCCTTGCTGGCGGTGCTGCTTGTGCGAGGCTTGACGCTTCCCGGCGCTTCGGAAGGTTTGAAGTATTATGCTACTCCGAATCTTTCGAAACTCGGCGATCCTGAGGTAAAATCACAACATAACGTCGATTTTTCCTTTAGTTATACTAGAATATAGATATTATAATTATTG
Organism: Cyphomyrmex costatus; assembly: GCF_001594065.2. Taxonomy (NCBI): domain Eukaryota; kingdom Metazoa; phylum Arthropoda; class Insecta; order Hymenoptera; family Formicidae; genus Cyphomyrmex; species Cyphomyrmex costatus. The sequence goes on from NW_017276214.1 coordinate 957,960, forward strand.
ACATGATCATTATGTGAATAGGTATGGATAGACGCAGTGACGCAGATATTCTTCACTTACGCTCTCGGCTTAGGCGCGTTGGTAGCTTTAGGCAGTTACAACAAATTTAATAATAATGTTTACAAGTGAGAATCTTCTATTTTTCGTGAATTATTTTTCTATTCGTCTTTCTTCTCTTCTTATTTAATTCTATTATTTTTATTACACTTTGTTTACTTAATTTAATTTTATTATTTTTATCTTTTATCTTCACGTTAGTTTATTATTTTAAAAAAAATTTTCTTTTTACGTTTGTATTCTATATTATTTTATTTGAATTCTAATGACTTTTGTTTGTTTTTTCATTATACTGCAAAATTTATTTTACCACTTGAGAGAATGTCATTCCAGAGTGTACAATAAAAATTATTTGTATGGCGAATTATATATGTAGTTTTTTTGATATATTATAGAGATGCTCTCATCGTATGTGGAGTCAATACTTGTACCAGCCTGCTTAGCGGAGTAGTTATATTTTCCGTGGTCGGTTTTATGGCCCATGAGCAACAGAAACCAGTAGCCGACGTAGCTGCTTCTGGTAATCATCCTTCCTTTTTAATCTGTTTCAAATGATGACACAATAATAATTTTGTTGTATTCATTATTTTGATCAGGACCCGGTTTGGCCTTCTTAGTTTATCCTTCAGCGGTATTGCAACTACCTGGAGCATCAATTTGGTCGAGTCTATTCTTCTTCATGCTTCTCCTAATAGGATTGGATAGTCAGGTAATGTACATTCATCGAATCCAAGGATCGATTTTTGTTATTATTGAACTATCACGGATTAATGTTAATGTTAAAAATAAGTCGCATTCTAGTTCTGTACCATGGAGGGTTTCATCACCGCCGCCGTGGATGAGTGGCCGCGAACACTCAGAAAACGGAAGGAATTGTTCATCGCGATCGTATGCCTGATCTCTTATTTAATCGGGCTTCTATGCGTCACGGAAGTGAGTAGATTAAATTTTCTAAATATCTACAAAAATATTTAATAAGAGTGTAAAAGTGTCTTATTCTTTTAATTTTGTGTTTTTTGACAAGCGAAGATTAATCAGATTTTTCTTAGTACTAATTAGAACTTTAATTTTGTATCCAGGGTGGAATGTACGTGTTTCAACTCTTGGACACGTATGCTGTAAGCGGATTTTGCTTACTCTTCCTGATGTTCTTCGAGTGCATCTCCGTCTCATGGGCATTTGGAGTAGACCGATTTTATGATGGTATACGAGACATGATAGGCTACTATCCTTGTTTCTGGTGGAAGATATGCTGGACATTTACCACACCTGCTATTTGCGTGGTAAAACTTTGTCCAATTTGCTCAGATTATACTTATTGTTAGAACTCTATTATGTTTTGTATTTCTCTCTTATGTATAGGGTGTCTTCATCTTTAATATCATTAAATTCGTCCCTGTGAAATACCTCACGTATGAATTTCCGTGGTGGAGCCATTTGTTGGGATGGCTTGCGGGTCTTTCCTCGATGTTATGCATTCCAGGTTATATGATTTATATCTGGTGCGTTACATCCGGAACTACCTCAGAGGTATATAATATTATAGAAAGGAATTACATACGTAATGTAATTCAAGAATTATTATGTAATATAAAAAAAATAATGTGATAACTTATTTCTTTTCAGAAATATCGGAAATTGATAAAAATAGAAGATGATGTTGCTGCCTTGCGGAAGAAACTCAATCCAGTCAAAGCCGCTGCCATTGACGCGGAGTATGAATTATAAAATCGCATTCATGCCTTTTTCCAATTACATAGATTATTTGATGTATGCAATGAAGTATAGTATGCTAATGGGAAAGATTTGAGCGCGCAATTGAATGTTTGCGATTCAGAATACATTCAGAGATTTCACTAGAATAGCATCAAGATGAGGTATCATGCGTTTACTCATTTTTAGCGCAATCTCATTGAGAAAAACGACGTTTATTAATTAAACTAATCTATTATATATCTCTATAATCTGCTTTCAACATACCATATAAAAAGAAAACGAAAATAATAAAAAAATACTTTGCAATTCGTTCGAATAATCGTTTTAATTTGTATTCCTCTCTCATGCCACAAAATTATACATCCTATGTATTAACGAGATGTTAAAATTCTGTTTTCAAAACAGTTTTTAGCTTAACTGACATAAAAATCAAATATATTTTTTTACTTAAATGCTAAAATACATATGACTTACAAAAATGCTCAATAGGCATCTCAATCATACATATTTTTGCGTTTTCACGCGTTATAATAAATTATACTTTAAATAATTCCAGATGTACCGCTTGTTGTGTACAGCTGACAGTAAAGATTTTAATTTTTTTATTACAACCAGCTCAACTGTTGCAATTTCAGCTCTGCGAATCTTTATTCTGCATTTGTTTGATACGTATGAGAAGTTGCTCCTTCCATTGCTCTTCTGAGATTGCATTTGCCCATTGCGGAATGCAACTTTCGGGAATGGTAATGGACGCCATTACGGATTTTACTTCTTTGATTTTATTTGCATCTAGATCAATATCAGAACGATTGTGCGGGCACGACCAAACTTCCAGTACCTCTGCAGAACAACTCTGAAATATTGCAGTATTTTTTTAAATTGCAAATTCATTATGTGTGTATTATGATATATTATTATCACATACATAAGTTGCGCTAAAAATTTCCGCAAGATAGTATTAGGCGTCGTGTCACAAACTGTTAATGTTAACTTTATTTCGCCTTTTAGTGACACTTTTGTCTTTAATACAATACACAAATATTCATTCATTTGTTCACCATGAGACATATTCAAAGTTGACATTTTTGAAAGAAAATGAATTTATCACGAGAATATTTCCGCACGATTTTGCAGTAACTTTCGGAGCAACTCTAGTATTATTATCGTGTTTTTAATGCAGAACATAGATATCAATCTAAATCAAATATGCTGAAACTATTATATCTTTATATCTATTACTGCAATTGATTTTTTATTTGCTCTTGCAAAAAATCTCTTTATTTTAGATACTATCTAACTGTACATAAATAATATAATTAATGAAATAAAATCATTCTAATCCAAGCATTTTCATAATAATATTCTTAATTTAAAGATGGCTTACTTGCTGGGTTTTGGTTACTGTAGCAGATGATGCTTGCTTAGACGATGCTTGATTAGATGACGCTTGATTAGATGATGCTTGATTAGCTGACGTTTGATTACATGACGCTTGATTACATGACGCTTGATTAGATGACGCTTGATTAGGTTCGCCAAATTCAGACAGCCATTCATCATTCTAGAATAAAAAAGGAATGTTTTTAGTTATTCTAGTTTTTCCCATTAGAGAAAGAAGATATTGCTGATGTATACCTCTTCTTCACCTAATATGGGTTCAGCATCAGTAGCCACTTGAGATAATGGCAAATATCCCGCTAAAATCATTTCTTCATCGTCACTGTCTTCCTCATCATTCGCCACTCTCGTATCCAGGACTGTATTGGAAACTGTCAGATTATCTTTAATAGGTTCTTGCGTGGGCTCAGGTGCCATGATGCATCAATAGATTCAGTTAAGTCTTAACAAAAATTGAAATAAATATTAACATAAATATTAAAACAAATATTAACATATTGAACATAAGTATTATTTAATAGTACGTTAACGTTTGTTATCATATATGTAATTTGATTTTTGCATATAACATGTTATTTTCAATATAACATGTGAATTGACATCAATATAATAGTATCTAATAATTTTATATATAATAAAGACAAATATAATTTATTGTTATCACATAATTAACTTATGAAACAGTTGTAAAAATTAAACAATAAATGAATAAATAATTCTAACAACATGACTTGAATAAATTTCAAAATGATAAAACACAGGGGTACCAATTTGTTGATTTGACCATATATGTGGAGTTGGATAATTAATGTGATGGGAAGAGAAAACAACTAAATTTTCACTATGTAGACTTCTTTATTTTCATATCAAGACTATAACAGGGTAATGAACAACAAAATTCATGTAATAATAAAGTTTTATAAGTACACTTTTGTTTAACTTATTGAAACACTTAGAACAAACGTTGAACTTCAAATATTATTCTTTATAAAGAATTTATTCACAACTCATGTAAGTGCATCATTATCCAAAATCTCAACAATACTAGAATGCATAAGCAATATAATTGCAGAATTCAACCGAACTTGCTATATCGTAAGATGCAAATTTTTTCAACCTTCTCAAGGCAGAAGAATGTTGTGCGGAACACATCATCACTGGTATTGTTAAAAGTATTTGAATTAATAATTTTGTGTATGTTAAAATCAAACTCTCACGACATTATCTTTACAAAAAATTGTAACAACGTCTTTGAGAGATATTCATTTGTGGAATTACACATATGAAAAATTCTGATATGTGGAATATTCCACATATTCTGCAAGAGTTGGCGCCCATGATAAGACGTAGAAAGTTTTACGAGTTAACGAACGTGTTGATCGGTGTTGATGACTTTCTTAATAATAATAAATAAATTAAAACAATTCATCAATAAATCGAATAAAAATAATCCAACGGATCCAACGTAACAATTCATTTAATAATTAATAAATGGAACAGGAATAATCCAAAGGTTGAAATCATATACGTACCATTTTCCAAGACGTGCAAATAAATTTAAGAGTACCATGCAATGTCGACTTTGACTGATTTTGACTGATTTTGACAGTTCACCGTTGATCGTCCTTATAAATACGCCCGTATGCGTACGCCATTTTGAGAAACTGCGTGAAGCACGATCTGTCGAAACATATCCCAAGGTTTCAGCGAAACTGTTTCAATCGTAGTCGGTATCGTAGAGCACGTATATATATATATATTTTTTATATAAATTTATTATATGAGTGATTTTTTAAAAGATATGGAAAGTCCCTTAACCAGAAAAAGTGAGGAGAAAAATAATCTAATGATACTAAAAATGCATAACCTTAATTAATAACCTTCAGATAAACAAGCAAGCAACGCACAGTAATACGGCATATATATGGATTTATCGTAATATGCAGCATATTTTTATCTAAAAGTAATTAATCTAAAAAAATAAGGTGCGTATTTCAAATATATACATGTACCATTTAAAAGTCTTTCGTGAAAAACAATTTATTTTTATCGCAAGATTTTTCAAAAGTCAATTGGGTTTCCTTGTAAAGTCGGACTGTCTCTACGCGTTTATTTGCTCCGATTTCGTTGCAGTTCATTGAATTTCTCATAGTTTATTTTTTTTCAGATAGAAATGCGTGGAATGGAATTATTCGTGGCTATGGCGAGGAGGCGATTGTCAAAAATCCGCTGTGGCGTGTCAATGAATTAAAGCTGTACGGCATTAGGCGCTCTTATCGTACTCCCGAGAGCTGGTGGAGGAGCAAAAAGAAAGCGCGCGGGATGAATGACGGGCTCGACGTTAAGCCGACCAAGTTAAAGTAGTAATCCGGTGCATCTCGTAGAGACTGGTATGTTGCGCAGCACCCTGTCCCGAGACATGTCACAGGTCCAGCTTCTCGTCCTTTCAACCTTCCTACTCGCCTGGTCAGGTAATCAGACGTACCGGTTCGAATCTCGCACCGATACACGCAAATCGCTCCCTCCTTCCCTCTCTATTTACTTGAATTTTATTCGTGACGCGCGGACCGATTAATCCCAACAGATTAATTCCTCAGTTGTTATTTCCAGCGTACGCGTATCCGGAAGGCACACTGCTGATCAACGACAACGCGCGAGCGTCGATCGTCGAGACGGTGCTGGAACGCGAACCAGCGACCTTCAAATTGTACACCAGGTGCGTATGATCCTTTTTAATTGTCGCAACAATGATTTGCAATGAGATATGATGAAAGTGGAATATAATGTTGTTCTTGCATCTCATTGTCAGTGCGATACACCAATTATAACAGCTGTATATGCATATATGAAAAATTCAGTCAATTGAAAGAGGAAACAAAAGAGAATCGTTTTCAGGGTTGTAGAGAGGATCGAAACCCATATGCTTTATCCTCAGGCACGCGTCAATCAAGCTTGAAACTAAAATTATATCATAGGCTGGTATTTACAAGTCCATTCTTCTTTTTGAAACCGTCTTAAGTAACATAAGTAACATTTTAAGATATATGCTAATGCATTTTTCTGAACGCTATAACATAAATACGTAAGTTTTATGCTTTTAAGACCGTCGTAAGATAAGACGGTCTTAAAAGAGATTTTAAGCCTGTATTTGAGATAGTCTCTTAAATATAAGAATTAACTATGAAGAACGACCTCTGATTGATTCGTGACATCTTAAGATTGCGCTTGAGACAATATCTTAAACTTAAATGTCAGAATCGACTACAAGTACCGATTATTGTCACACTGAATTCCCTTGTGCATATTTTCTAAATAATAATTTTTTATAATTGGCCCGGAGGCTATCTTGACGTCGATCGGGAATCAATCACACGCCGACGCGGCTAATTTCTATGCACCATGGCACCGCTATCGCCGGCTTGCCCCGTGGAGGATGCGTCAATTTTTTAATGATACGTGCAATCAGCGGGCATTCTATTCTCAGCGCTGACGTTCGATCGACTATCGAGTGTCGAGGCGCCGCGCCGCGCCACGTTGACGCCTTAATATCGCGCCTTCGGATTGACTCCCGCTCTCCTTTTTTTTTCTTTTTATTTCTTTCCGGCAAACAAGCCGATTGAGGAAGACGCTTCTTGACATTGTTATAACACTTTTCCTTTTTTGTTACCTCGAAGAGTAAGAAATCGGAAAATTTCCGATGAGAATCTCTGTTCGGACTGACATGAGACTTCATGTTTATCATGCATCAATTTTGTTGCAATGTCTTTCTCACGATATTGCTTTGTACAGAGAAAACCCATTTGGCGAGGAGCAGTTATTCCTGAACAATACCGAAGTGTTGTACGCGTCGCACTTCAATGAGAGCCGGCCGACCAAGTTCATCGTTCACGGATTCAGCGATACCGGAAACGAGGGCTGGATACGTGATCTAATAGACGGTGGGTGGAATTAAGTATTACGTCATTGTGCATTCGCATTCCTTACTACCGCAGTTACTATTTTCGCAAACAATCAGGGTCAGCCTATTTCGGTAAACACGGAATCGACGTCGTTGTCGGTTCAGGGGTCAACGCGATAACGGCTTAATTAATCATTTTGCAAGTTTTTCTGCTTTCTCTCTCTCTCTCTCTCTCTCTTCCGCCAGAAACTCTTCGCGGAAGAGTTCTAAATTTTTCTTATATCCGTCACTTTTTGATCTGACAATCCCACATCCTCCAAAAAACATTGTTTCTAAATAAAAAAAAATCTTTTTTTTTTTAAAGATAGAGATATAACATTTAATTGCATTTTTAGCGTATCTGCTTTATCAGGATGTGAACGTGATAGTCGTCGGCTGGGGAATCTTGGCGTCCGACGCCTACCCGGTGGCGGCTAAGAACACTCGTTTAGTTGGTGAGTATTTAGGTCAGTTCTTGGATTTTTTGAATCGGGACTCGAATCTGGAGTATAAGGACGTACACATCAGTGGTCATAGCTTGGGCTCTTATGTTGCGGGCTTTGCCGGAGCTTATCACGACGGGCGTATCGGGAGAATAACAGGTAGATCATTGAATATGTAACGCTCAGTTCTCGTAAAAGAATACAAATGTGTTCGAGTTTAACGATGCCAATAAAAAGTATCATAACTTTCTAAAGGAATTATTGATAAGTAGTCTTTTTTCTTCAAAGGATTCTTTTTATGATAGAAAAAGATAAAAAAAATATAGATAAATATTAAACGAAACTGCGCTAATTGGAGTCGCAATATTTGTTTGGGGTGGATTACTGATAAGACAGTACTGGGAAATGGCTGTAAATGGACAATATACAGTTTTGATACTTATGTGTTGTCGATATCGACGAATTACGAGAGCGAAAATATTAGTTATACGTCGCGTAATTCCATGATTTTCCTGAGAAGGACTGGATCCTGCGAGCCCTCTGTTCGAGACTATCTCGGGCGTTGTCGATCCAGAATACCGGCTGGATCCCACCGACGCTCAATTCGTTGATGTGATCCATACCAGCGGACCAGTGTTTGGGTTCTTGGCGCCGTTGGGACACGCTGATTTTTATCCTAATAATGGCAAGATTCCGCAACCTGGATGTTCTTTCGTGCCAACGATAAGTGAGTATTGCAAGGTATTCATTATTATCATATAATATCCTTGCTACGAAGAATATTGAAAAGATGACTTGAGCGGTATCTTAATACCTACTTTTTTTTTGTTGCAGCTTATTGCAGCCATTCCAGAGCGCATCAGCTTATGACCGAGAGTATCGGCAGCACGGTAGGTTTTAAGGCGAAAATGTGCGAGAGCTGGGAAAAATACAAGGAGCGACTCTGTGATTACAATCCGGTCGTTATGATGGGCGAATATGCCTCCACCTCGTAAGATATCCTTGTTTATATTTTTTTAAATTCGCGAAAACTGATTATAATTCATCACAATTTGTCTTTTTCTCGTTCAGGTTACGTGGCAAATTTTATCTATCGACCAACGACTCTCCTCCCTTTGCACTACAATAAACGTTTTGAATATCGATCTTGACGGATTTTCTTTTTTAGATTTGAGAATTTGCGAACTCACGGTTATGGCTCGAGCGGCAATAGCGCAATAATCTGTACTAGTCATTGATAAGTTACCTTATTTATAAAGCGCTTCGATTCTGAATGCGTACATCGAACGTACATCGTATCAGAATGTATCTTTAATACACATAACGCTACATTAGAAAGAGTACAAATTACATTAATTGAAACTATGATTTTAAATGAATATTCCTTTCATAATAATATCGCCACATTTTCCATCTCGTTAAATTTCCTATGATCTTTTCAATAAAATTCCTGAATTCTTTCCTTTATATTCTCAATTTTTCTCAGAAATATGAAAATCTCATAAAACAATTATCGCTGAATAGCGTAAAAGAGAAATATGAAGAAGGAAGTACAGCATATTATAGAATAATAATGGAATAATAACTAGAAGTTCCAGGATAGTAGATAAATATGTAAGTCGGCCGAAGGAATTAATATTTCATATCGTAAAAATGCATGAAATAAAATATTCATAAGAGACTTGCGCTTTGAGTAATTGACGGCGGTCACAAGAATAACTACTTCATTCTCCTTCAAACTCTTGGTACTCCTGGTAATCTCGGCGTAATCCGTATAATTTACAAAATGCATTATGGAAGTTGGAAGTTACTGTTTCTGTCGCGTCTATTACTTGTTTCTTACGCAAACGACAATATTATGGCCCGAGACTACTTTTTATATAAAGGCGTGTCCAACGTCGTAGGGTTTTCTTGTGGTGGTCTCGAAAGTGCGTAACAATATTTTTTTAAACGATATTAAATGAATATAATTCGTATATATAATTATTATATTACAAGTTTTTTTCGACTCATGACAGGTGACGTGAAATTCGCGAGGACATTCAACGAAGTCTTTGTACTCACATCGATGTGCAATCTCGGTTCCGTGAATGGGTCATCGATACGTATGCTTAGGAAGCTTTTACAGAACAACTATCGTAATTTAGGCGTTTACGTGGACGCGCGATGTGAAGGTCACAATTATACCGTAATATATTATGAGGTAAAAAATAATTTTCCAAAAAATTCATATATTAACGATAAAATATATCTGGAATTAAGAATGTGCGATATAATATGTAAGAACAACGTAAAAATGTAGTCCTCCAGAGAGGAATTTTCACAAACAAATTCTGAATTATTATATTGTATTAATTACGTAAAGTATTTGGAATTAAAAATGCAGAATTTAATTTAAGAATAATGGAGTAATGTATGTGAAAATGCAACCAGAGGAAGAGAGGAACAGATAAGAGTCAAGAAAGATAACAAAGCTATAGATGTTGAAGCAGCATAATGGCAAAGTTCTTGGTATTAATCTCTTTTTTATTTAAGGCTACGAAATCTTTTTTATTCGACGAGACGCATAAATGGCTGATTTTGGGACGAAAATTGGAGGACACCGTGAGCTTATTAAATGATGATTCTTTCGGCGTAGTGACCGATATTACGATTGCCATAGAGACCAACACCGGTTTTGATTTATACGACGTATATAATCCTTGCAAAGCACGCGGTGGGTCCTTGAATGTAACCATCTTGGGTTACTGGACCGAGAAATCTGGTGTGGCGATCAGACTGAAGCAACCAAAATACGAGAGAAGATTTAACTTACATGGTATGAAACTCAGAGTGGGAGTTTTGGTAAGTAACTGATTAGCTTATAATGAGCACGACAATTGGCAATATAATTCATAAAATCGCAGCTGCCGCGTAAATTTTACAATTTGTCTACGGAAGATATCGCGCTGGATCAAGACATGAAGGCAAAATATGGCCGATCTCAATTCTTGTACACGATCTTGCTGCAAATGGCTGATCTCTTTAACTTCACGTAAGAAATCTTTTGGAAAGGGCGAAAATTTTTTCGATTATACTTCTGCATTTATTTTGCGTATTTCTTTTTTATATGAAAATATTTTTTAATTATTTTTTAATTTTTTAAAAATATATTTTAAATTATTTTAAAGTATAGAAATCGTGGAAGTAGATCCAAGAAAGCGGCAGGACAATTCTGCGCCGATGTTTGTCGCTTTTCAAAAAAAGACGGTAGATATCTCGGCCAGTCCAATCGTGATGAAAGCGGAAAGATTACGGTCGGGAGATATTATCGGTCCAGTATGGCCGATGCGGTATGTAATTTCGTGGTCACAATAACGAATTGTTTCACTTTGTGTTGCTCAAATAAGTTATTTCTACGCAGATCGTGCTTTTTATTCCGGACGATATCCTCGGCGAACATGAAGACAAAGCAATTTTTGCGGCCGTTAAACATCAAGGTCTGGTACGTTGTACTTGGCACGATAATAGTCTCCTCGTCCATTCTGGTAATATTGATTAGACAAGAAGGTATTCACAGTGTGTTGGAGGGCTACAACATTTGTATTTTTCTCACAATAGGCGCTATTTCTCAGCAAGGTACTTGCCAGTCTGTTTAATATCTTTGTTAATTTTCTGTCAAATCTTGAGTAAAATAATGCATAGAAAATGAAGAACTGTCGGTAAATTAAGCACTTTTACAGGTTCCGTATTCGTTCCGGTGCATTACGCGAGTCGCATAGCATTCATACACATCATGCTCTTCGGCGTGTTAATCCTGAACTATTATTCGGCGAGTATCGTGTCCGACCGATTAAAGAATATGGGCGTGAAGATGAACGACTCGTTGATCAGCTTGGCGGATAGTCAACTGAAAGTGGCAGCCGAACCAACGCCATATGTTCGTTCTTTTTTGCAGGTAGATGCTTTTAAATATTAAAGTCCAATTAACATAATCCAAATAGTGAGATTAATTTTATAAGGAGAGAAGGAGTTACAATAATTATAATAAAAATCTTATTTCAGTAAACACTAACATCAATATTCTATAATTTTATTCTCAATACAAATGAAACATAACGTGTTATACGTAACGTTGATGTTATATAGTATTGTTAGTTGGTGTTCTGAAATTTTAAAAATATAAAATTCCTTTTTTTATTACAATGGCGTATTTCTCATTTTATGATCCTTTTGCTAAAAGACACCGGAAAAGGAGATACGGTATTTTAATGCGAAACGGTGGGACAAACTACCGGAATCCAAACGTTATCTGCCACTAGCAGAGGGTCTAAATCGCGTAGCTAAAGGTGGCTTGGCTTATCACACGTCAATTGAGTTCGCGTATCCATATATTGAGCGGCATTTCCATCCGCGGATGATATGTGAGTTAACGGAGGTCCATCTCTTCCGCGCGATACTAGCTCTTTGGGGCAGACACAGGAGTCCGTTTACTCCACTATTTAGAATTGGGTAGGAGAATATGCAAATGATTATAAGTATACAATAAATGCCTACATACATGCCTCATTTTTTAAATTTTAATTCTTCAAGCAATTATTATTCATAATATATGTTTTATTATTTTAGTTTGATCAAGATGTATGACGTGGGCATACGCAGACGTCAACTGAAATTCTGGTCGGCGAGAAAACCGTTTTGTCCGAAAAATATGCTAATTGCGGAACCGCTGTCGATTTATGAAGCTATACCCGTTTTTATGTTTGTTGGCATTGCCGCCGTGCTGTCTCTTGTGATCTGCATAATAGAGAATCTTGTCTACTGGTTATGGCCTCGGTAACGATCAGTGTTAAAAAAAACTAATTAGTTAAAAAAAAATAACATATTGAAGTATATTTTAAATTTTCCATTCTATCATTTGGACTCTTTCTTTTTTAGATTATCAATGATCACTGTCAACGGACAGCGCAGGAAACTGTGTTTTTCGAAATTCACGAGAAACACATCTGTTTCGCCGGGCGAAATATTCTCGCGTGAATGATCAAATAATATATTATTTCTCTATATACCATTTCATTATAATGCTTGTTCAATGAGATTTTACCACAGATAACTTGTATGTTTATTTATTAGACGTACTCGCAAATAATTAATCACTATCGTATGTGATTTGCTGTAGTTCGATAATGACACATTTTCTAGTTTTCATTCCCCGACAGAATGTCAGCATTAAAATGTAAATAAATGATAAGACGTACGATTTCAAGATATCATGTTTAATGTTACATAGATGCTAAAAAATTCAAAACGTGTGTTACAACCCATCCGTGCAAATCTAATCGAATTACATTCTATTTTCGTTAGCTCTTTCGTTTATTCGTATTCATGTATGTAAACTCGACATTACATAAACTCAGTAGAACTTTTACTTTTTGCACAACAATATGAATAATCCGAAATTAAAGCATGGTGGAGTATACGTGATATTTTTTGTTTTACTGCGATTTATTTGTAACGTTAACGCGGGAGATAGTGACTTTATTCGTGACTATTTTATAAGTAAGGCAGTGCGAAATGTTGTGGGATTCTCCTGCGGAGATTTCACGAGTAGGTAAAATTTTTTAAATATTAGCCAATTATTCAATAAAAGTACAAAGTGATTTTTTATGTCACTTTTTTTTTTATCGCAGGTGATTTTTATTTTATGAAGTCATTAAGCAGAGCCGGTATATTCACAATCATTCGGAAACACGATAAAGATATCAACATACGACGATTCTTGAGCACTGATGCCTGGAGCTTGGGAGTTGTCTTGGATTTGCGTTGTCGCAACGAAAGCGCCGTGACCATCTTTGCTGAGGTAAAAAGATTTATAGCGTAAACCCTCGTTCACATTTATATGATATTTTCAATCTTTTTATATAAAAAGCAAGAAAGAAAGAAAGGATATATAATATTTCATATTTTTAGACCTCGAAGTATCGTATGTATGACTACTCATATCATTGGCTGGTCCTAGGATCGAATCTGAATAGCAGCGTGCCGCTTTTGAACGATAGTGCTTACAGTATGACGACCGATTTCACGCTCGCGATAATGAATGGCAGTGGTTACGATCTTTACGACGTTTATAATCATTGCAAATATCGCGGAGGTACATTGAATTTGACGCGGCTGGGCTGGTGGCGACGAGGAGAAGGTCTTACTATCACTTTGACTCAACCTCTGGTTGAAAGAAGAGCGAATATGCATGGCATGACGCTGAAAATATCGGGCGTGGTGCGTGTTATTGAATATATAGTTTTACAGAAAAAAAGAAGAAATATTTAATTTATTTTATAATATTTTATCATATGCTTTATCATTAGATACAATACAGGCCGAAGAACATGCGATTGGAGGATTATATGATCGATATTAATACCAGATCTTTAGACAGCATGCATAAGTTTGTGTACGCTATGATATCTCACACTGCTGATCTCTTCAATTTTAGGTATTTTTCAGTTTTTAGGGTAAAATTTGTATTTTCCAATGGTTAATATTCTTACAAAAACCTAACTGACTAATTTAATACTAAAAATAATCAATTACTTATTTTAAGTATGAGTATTAATAGCACTGTTGTCTAGTACTTTTAGTACTTTAAATAAATAATAATGAATTATACCATTTTTTAGTAATAAATAAATAGGCCGATATTAGATTTTTATAAGAGTAATTAAAAATATCTTTTCAAGTGTACACGCTTCGGAGATAATTTATTGGGATCGTCACAGCGTGCATGGTTTGATATTCGAGATTCTACAAACGAATTATATCGACTTCGGCAGTAACCCCAGGATTATGGTATCCGAGAGATTAGATTATGCTACCTTAATCGGCGCGGCGTGGCCGATTCGGTATAAAAATTTCGCTTTACGTCATGAAAACATCAATCTGGCATCATTTAACAAATAATTAATCTCTTTTCTACAGACCATGCTTCATGTTACTGTCCACTCCGTCGAATAAAATCAAGCTAGAAATTTTCTTTAAACCGTTTGCGGTTCAGACTTGGTACTTGAGCGCCGTATTCGTCGTATTCTTTATGTTCATAATGAGACTAATAATGAAACGCGAGGAGGCGAGCAGAGAAGAAAAATACTCCGGTGCCATAATCGTTACTATCGGCATTACTGCTCAGCAAGGTATAAAATAAGTAAATAGCAAATGTATCGTTAAGAATTTAACGAGAATATCTTCCGTAGGTGCAAATTTTTTTCCCGAATATATCCCGGGCCGTATTGCTCTTCTGCAGATCCTCGTGTTCAATTGGATCATGTACAATTATTACTCGGGCAGCATAGTGTCAGCTCGTTTGAGCGAACCGCTCGACATGATGGAGGATGATGTGACGGTTCTCGCGGATAGCAATCTGAAAATCGCGGCGGAGGCTGTGCCATATTTGAATTACTTTCTATACGTACGTTTCTAGATACGTTGAAATATGTACGCAGTTTCCAGAAAGACCATATACTATTTGAATTTTGTATTTTCAGAAACTTAGCTCTGAATCAAATTACTTCAGAAAGAAACGCTGGGATCCTCTGCCGGAGTCAAAGCGATACTTGCCGTTAGAGGAGGGTATGAAGCAGGTCAGCGAAGGTATCCTGGCCTATCATACGGATCCGAACACGGCGTATCCATACATCGAAAAAATGTTCGATCCGAGCAAGATCTGCGCATTGACGGAGATCCATCTGTTTAAGCAATCCGTCATGGGTATGTACGCCAGTCGTAATGGTCAATTCACCGAGATGGCGAAAATTGCGTAAGTTAATTTGTTTATAATTTTTCTTTACTAAGCATATACAACGAAGATTCTAGTAGTTGAAAAAACAATTAAGAAATTCTTCTTCAGATTATCCAAGATGTTCAATACTGGGTTACGTGATCGACAGATAAAGTATTGGTCGAGCAGGAAACCTCAATGTACGCTTGATACATTGTCCACGAGAAGCATATCCATATACGAGACCGCTCCAGCTTTGATTCTGTTAATTTTCGGCGTACTTGTTGGAAGCATGATATGCCTCATCGAGAATATCATCTACTATCGATTCACGATCAGGTGAGCTGACGCTCATTTACGTCTTAGCATGTCGGAGTTATTTAATTTTGCTTGTAGAGAAGAAATGTTGAGACCTTTGAGCAACGATGACACGGAAGCGACAGCCAGCACGAGCAAACATAATTTATCCGAGTGAATTATCACACTTTGAGAAGTAAAATATTCATAAGTTCTTCGTGTGTTATAATTGGTACATTCGTTAGTATCTCATTATCGTATATTTATTTTATGCGAGGAGACAGTATGCTTTACAAATGTAATTTTTCCCAGTCGTTCTAATATTGATCTAATATCTAATAAAACTGTGAATTTACTGTGCATCGCAGAACAGTCTCTTCAGAGAAATTTTCCTATGAATACTTTTGTAAGAAAATAACCGGATAATAGATAGAGAGACAAGCAAATCGATCGTAACAGATTCGGCTTCGAAATAATTGATAAAGAATAGGGACAGAAAGTAGAGAACTTTGAAGCTAAAGAGGAAGTCACGCCGTATATGGGGTGTCTCGGAGCCATTCTAAAATTTTTATAACAATGCTACATGCATCATCCAGACGTGATATTCACCTGCGGAATTCTGTCTCAAGGGCTATTAATTAAATAGATTTTTTTATTGAAGAAGACTCAATCTCAAATTGGTACAAGTATTTTAGGTGAGATGAATGACGAAAGTGATGAGGTACCCTGTATATGGTTCGTATCACTGTAACCGATGTGATTATGCTGTCAAGTCAATTGACGTTATGGATATTATGAATGAGTCTGAACTCTGGAAATCGTTTCCATTGTCTCGAATTTTGCTACTACCGTGGATACGAAATTATCTTGGTTTTTCATATGGAATGAAGACGAAACGGAGTAGTTATAACGTCGTCGCAACCTTATAACTCGTGTATGAAAGAATGTGTCTGATGTATCGCATTTTTCTTTTACAAACGTTCATCATTGTTGTTTATGCGCAAACTAGTCAAATAATTCGAGATTATTTTGTCTACAAAAATGTAACTAGAGTAGTGGGATTCTCCTGTGGTGGTGTGAATGGTAAGTCAAGCATCGTATTTTGCGTGTAAGAGTTCTTAATAATTTTTAATTCGCAGAGAGAATGAAATATATTTATTTTGTAACAATATACAATTTGTTAGAATTTATTATTTTTCTTCGCACAGAGGATTTTCTCACGATGAAATTGCTGACCGACGTCGGGATGTCCACAGCGATTAAACCAGCTGGATCACAAATCGATATACCTAGATACCTCGACACCGATCGAACTATGGGCGTATTTGTGGATATACGATGTCCGAATCAAAACGTCAGCGGTATATTTGACGAAGTGAGAATTTCGAAATTCTGCAAACAAAACAGAATTTTTCACTCTAAAATTCAAATAAAAAAATAATACCTGTATATATAGGGTACAGCTCATCGTATGTATGATTATTCATATGCCTGGCTGATCTTCGGGAACAACTTGAACGATAGTTTGCAGAGTTTAAACGATAGTGGCTTCAGCATCGTCACGGATTTTGCAATCTTGCTACCGAACGATACCAATTACGTTCTCTATGATGTATATAATCACTGTAAAATGCGCGACGGAGTGCTTAACGTTACATGGCTCGGTAATTGGAAAGAGAACGAAGGACTCATGATTAATTTGACCGACTCGAGAGTCAATAGACGTCGAGATTACCATGGATTGCGAGCCAAGGCGGCCGGAATCGTAAGCTTCAGCTTAGAAAACATATATTTTAATTACTACATAGAAGATGTAATAATTTGATACCATTTTTCGTAGGTGCTGCACAGACCAGAGCATGTGAGTTTGATAGATTATCTGGAAGGCGACAGTCTCGAGGTCATGGACAATTGGCCAAAATTTGGACACACTCTTCTCTCGCACGTCGCCAATATGTTTAACTTTACGTAATTGACTATGATATATTTAAATATTTTTACATGTGTGTACTGTATATTGATCGTTTAATGAATGTTTTCGCGTGTAGCATGGAACTCATCGAGATCGATCACTGGGAGAAGAATGATAGTAATGGTCCCTTGATGGGCACTTTGAAGAGAGACGATGCAGATCTGGGATACTATCCGTCCATCCTGACGATCGAGAGATACGGTTATGCGCGCGTTATTTTTCCACAATGGCCCACGCGGTAAGCAATAAAAAAATCCACAAAACAAAAGTCCAAATTCGGAATATATTGTGTTATACGACGTCTAAAAGACGTACTCTTAAAAATGTTCTTGCAAAAATTGTCTAAAAGATGTCGTATGTTCCGATTTTGAACTCCATGTTATTTGGGAATGTTGTATATTATGTATAAATAAAATACAACAAACATAGCAACATAAGACCTCTTGCTCAACACGCAAATAATTTTTTATTCAGTACCTGTTTCATGTTTCGTACCATACCGGCGACGAAGATGAAACCCTGGATAATACTAAAACCGTTCGCGGCGGATACGTGGTATTCAATCATATTGATCGTGGTGATTACAATTTTCATCCTATCCTGCATATTGAAGTTAGAACGTGCTGATGATTACGGCTGCAGCATTTCGACACTGATCACTGTCGCCGCATTATGCCAGCAAGGTATTTAATAATCATAATACGACAGCGAAGATATATTCTGTTATCATAATATCGATCAGGTTTCCCTTCTCTCTCTAACCAATCGGCCAGTCGAATCGCTTTAATTCAGATCACGGTCTTCGGTCTGTTGGTTTATAACTATTATGGAGCGGCGATAGTGTCAGCCAGATTGAATGAGCCTCTTCAAAAAATGAATGATTCATTGTATTCATTGGCGCATAGTAAGATGCACATGGCGGCTGAGAAAAACGTCTTCTTCAATTTTTTATTGCGGGTAAAAGCGCATTCCAAAATAATAATTCGATATTTTTAAGCTTAGTCGTTCTGACAAGTTTTTACATTTTACTAGAATCCAAGACCGGACGTGCAATACTTTAGGCCCTTTTGGAATGCTATACCAGAATCAAAAAGATTTATTTCGATCGAGGAAGGCGTGGAGGGAATAAAAAGGGGAGGTTTTGCTTATCACGCGGACCCAGATGATATTTATCCATCTATCGAACTTGCATTTGACAAACAAATGATATGTCAGCTAACAGAGGTTCACCTGTTGAAGTCTGAGTTGGGCCTGTGGTCTAATCTTAAAAGTCACTTTCACGAAATCTCTAAAATAGCGTGAGTACATTATCACAATGCGTTAAAATATAACTTTCATAAAAAAATTGAACTAAGATTATTTAATATAGCTTACTGAAGATAAACACTTCAGGATTACGGCGACGAGAAATACGTCGCCGGTCGGCCAGAAAGCCTTATTGTCCAAGCGACGAGATTTTCGTCTCCAGTGTGACCATTTATGAAGCAGCACCGATTTTATTTCTTCTACTCTTTGGTATGATAATTTCACTTATCGTATTTGGTATTGAGTATTTTGTCTTCTACACAATGAATTCGAAACGAACATCAGATATTACATCAAACATTAAACCAAGCACTAAACTAATCATTAAACCAAGCATTAAATCAGACATTAAACTAGGCATTAAACCAAATATAAAACAAAGTATTAAACCAAATATGAAAAAAAATATTAAACTAAATATAAAAAAAGATATTAAAACAAATATGGAAAAAGATATTAAACTAAATATAAAAAAAGATATTAAAACAAATATGGAAAAAGATATTAAACCAGATATTAAAATTGATAAGAAAAGTAAGATATTACTAAAAGATAAAGTTCCACCTAAAAATAATATCATTCTAGTGCTCCCAGAAGCAAGTAATATTTTCCAACAGGTGCTAATGTCGAAGCGGTATCAATAAAGGATCAAAATAGGTAAAATTTGTAATAATAGCCTTAAATTTTATGTAAATTATTTACCAAATTATCATTATACATACATAGTGTGAATGGACGCATTTAAATAAAGTACAAATGTTTTTTCACCCCCTCCCCCTCCCTTTCTTCTAAGTTCTAATACACAACGCGCAAGTAAGTAAAATAAATTATATTAAATAAAGCGTGTGTTTTTTTTATCGTTAATCAAATACTATTACGTCGTGCTTTGCACATATTCATGTGCATGTGCCAAAGAAATACCTATATAAATAATGTAACACATAAAAAAATATCACCCTATCATAAAGGAAATTTAATTATTTCTTCTTCTTAGATTTCTTGTCAACAGCGACTGGTGCTGTTCCGGTGAGATCTGACAAACGCTGTTTCAATTTCAATAATATTTCCACTTGTGGCTTCCATACACTTCCATCTTCCTTGGCCTTCAATTCTCGTACAAGATTACCCTGAAATCATGATGTAATGTACTAAATTGTCAAGAAAAAAATGTATCATTTTATAATACCTGCTTCGCGATAGCTGATTCTAATGCTGTCACGTTTGTTAGGGCATCTCCATTTTGTTCTAGTACGTGCGTCGGTTCAGTCTTTTTATTTTTCGCGGGTGATTTTTTCGCAGGCACATTCGTATTACTTTTGAGATCAGTTAATTTCTTTTTTAGGTCTAATAAAATTTCTACTTGCGGTTGCCAAACGCTCTTATCGTTTTTAGCTTTCAGTTCTCTTACTAAGTTGCCCTAGAAAATACATAAAATATTTTCTAGCAAAGAAATGAGATTCTTTATATTATAAAACAAAAAATCTACTAACTTGCTTTGTAATAGCGGCTTCTAATAATACGATACTTTCGTCAGAACTTTTGTTCATTCCATCGCCATTAGTCTCTTGCTGTCCAGCATATTTTTTGCGTAACATTTCTACCTTTTGATCTTCAATTTTAGTGAACAGCGGACTGGGCTTGCCGATTTTGTGCCAAGTGGGTAACATGTTTGTTATCGTTTCGGGAATATAGCCATAACTTTTATTACTCAAACCTAGTTGAGATCTCAATTGTTTGGCCGTACTGGGCATAAAAGGAGCCAGAAGAGCAGAAAGAAGACAGGCTAAATTACAACAAATTGCAACAACAGTTCCGGCTTTTTTCCTGTTGATTTTGAATAAAGATATTAATGAGATGACCAACTGGTGAGAAAACAGTTAAAATCAATAAAACCGATCATACTTATCGTCGTCATTTCCCTTGATTTTTACCCATGGTTGCTGGAATTGCATATATTGATTACCGTGCTTCGAAATCGCCAATATGCGTTTTAAGCCATCTTTCAATTTGCCTTGCTCCATAGCGTTTATATAAGCCGACAGTTCACGTTGTGCCAATGCTAATACAGTCCAATCGGCCTCTTCTGGCTCTATCGGTGGTATATTAGAGTCGAAGAATTTTTCAGAGAATACCAAAGCTCTATCCATAACAAGTTTTTGAGACTATTAATAATAGGACATTAATTATTGATGACTTACAAAGAAATATAGTAATACAAACCTGTTAACAAAATTGCCAAGATTATTTAGTAACTCGCTATTGTTTTTCGTAGCTAAATCTACCCAATTAAAATTGGAATCTTGAGTTTCGGGTCTAATGTAAGCTAAATAAAATCGCCATACATCTGCTGGAATTCCGGTATCTCTGGCATCAGTTCCAAACACTCCGATACCTCTAGACTTGGAGAATTTTTTATCCTCATAATTTAAATATTCTGAAATAGAATAAATATTACATCGGTAGAAAAATTGATGAAAAAAGTAAAGAAGTTAAGAAATTAAATAAAAAGAGCAACAAGATTCAAAAAGAAAAAAGATTAAAATAAAGATACGTAGATATAGAATTATAAAATAAAAAAATTGCGTTTGCAAAATGTGCATTCTTTGTAAATATCGTACCAGTTGCCATTGTACATTTCATCAACGTATAATTTTGATTAGCCGCTAATAAACAAGCGGGAAACATTATTGTGTGAAACGGAATGTTATCCTTTGCCATAAATTGGTACAAATCGATTTTTGTATCCTGAGGAGGTTGCCACCATTGCTTATATTCTTTGGTATACCTCTTTGTAATACTGATATATCCGAAAGGAGCGTCAAACCAGACGTAAAACACTTTATTTTCGAAACCCTCTACTGGGACTGGTATTCCCCACTTCAAATCCCTGGTTATACAACGAGGCTGAAGACCATCGCGTAACCATGCTCTTGAAACTACTCTTGCAATGTTAGACCATCCTTTATCACGTGCAGTGGAATATTCCTTCAGTTTCTCTTCTAGCTGCAACACAAAGAGTTACATTTTCGTATAATTCCATATTTCGCTGGAAACATCGACAGAGTATCACGATATAAATTTCACCTTGGGTAAATCCAGGAAGAACTGTACTGAGTTTTTCACGACAGGTCTAGTGTTACAGATCTTACATCGAGGGTTTATTAATTCAACTGCGTTGACGAGATGACCGCAACCATCGCACTGGTCGCCGCGCGCGTCTTCGTACTTACATTCGGGACACGTACCTTCCACAAATCTATCGGCGAGAAACCGATCACAAGATTCGCAATGGAGTTGTTCTACAGTCTCGGTCAACACGTAGTCTTGCGATTTAATTTTTAGGAAAAATGCTTGAACGATTCTGAAAAAAACGATAATGACAATGAATATAATTAATGTAAATAAGGTAAAGAAATAAAAGAACAATAAAAATAGGATGGATTGCAACAGGTCTTACTCAGTCTGTTCGGGTGTAGTAGTGCGGCCGAAATAGTCGAATCCGATGCCGAACCAGCGGTAAACATCGTTGTGTATGTCAAAGAATTTATCACAAATAGCCTGAGGGGTCGTTTTTTCTTGCAGAGCTTTTGCTTCAGTTGCGGTGCCATATTCATCTGTTCCACTTAAAATTAAGTTTTAAAATTATATTTAAAAAATTTAATTTAAATTGGAACATGAATTTTCTTGTATGTTATTAAAAAAAAAGATAATTACCATATATAAAGAGTATTGTAATTTCTTTGTCTGCAATACCTACGCAAGTTAAAAAATCTCGTTATCGTATTGTTAAGTTAAAAGTTATTGTACTTAGTATTAAGCGTATAAACCTTGCAAAGATATCGGCTGAAAGAACGCAACCAATAATATTTCCTAGATGTGGAACATTATTAACATAAGGAAGAGCTGATGTTATCAACATATTTCTTTCACCTTTTTTAGGCAGTCTAAAAGAAAAAAAAATATATATATATAACTAGTTTAATAAATTTCTATAAACTATATGAACTTGTTAGATTCATCCAACTTACATAGGATATGAACTTTCCTTAACTTCCGGATATTGTTCGGTCCAACTTTTTGCCACATTATTAAGTTCTTCTTGATTAACAATCTCCACCTCTCTTTCCTTAGTTGGGCTAATCTAAAACACATAATTTAGGTTTACATATAAGTGAGAAAAACTACTGTTATTCATGGAAAGTCCATTAAAAGTATAGGCGTGTTTTTTAATTCATCAATTGATCAGTTGCATGATGCGCAGATGTAACATGTTGCACTTGAGCATCATGCGATTGATCAATCGATGAATTAAAAAACTCGCCCTATTTAATAAAATACTTACGTCACTAGGTACTGATTCATGAATTTGAGGATTTGAGGCTGCATTGCCAGGGAACCAAGAAGTAGCTTCAATGCTTGCAATAGCCTTCAGACCTCTCTCTAATTTGAACATTTCAATGGATTCCTGCATATTCAAAATAACTACATATATGTCAAATCAATGTTTATAAAAGAAAAGATATTAAAACGCGACTTTACCTTAATTGATTGTTGGATAACTGGCTGCTTCTGAATATTAGCTAACCAGCTATCAATACTTGGTAAGTCCTTGGCAATATCATTTCCGATATCTGTAACCAATATGGTGCTCCAGAGACTTACCGAAATAGAAATATCTGCTGGTGATAAATTATTACATTTCTAAAAAAAAAAAAATGATATAAGTAATAAGGTCTGTTCTTTATTGCTGAACTTTTGCACCAGTTCATCTTTTTTCCTTTTCCCTTCTCCTGGAGAGAAAAGAAAGAAAGATGAACTAGTGCAAAAGTTCAGCAATAAAGAACATACCTATAGATAAGACATTTGAGTAATAAAATATTTTCATTATTTACCTCAATTAAGTACTGTTTGTCTTTCAGTTCACTATTGAGATCTTTTAGTAAAGACCATAAGTCAGATTTCTGTAGAGTTTTAGAAGTCTTTGTGCTCGTGTGACTTAATATAGCTGGCTGCAAAGAATGATAGCTTTAATATCAAGAATCTTTAACTCCATTTAACAAAGTTGCTTAGTGAACACTCAGTAATTCCTTAATATAATTAGTTCTTGTCTTTAGAATTGTAATAAAAATGACTGAACATTCATTGAGCATCTTTATCTGCTGAATGCAAGCAGTCTTACATATTGGGAGAGTTTTTTAAATCATTGATTGATCAATTAATAAATTAAAAAGCTTGCTCATTTCTAGAATCAATATCTTTCTAATCAATTCAGAGTACTTTCCAGCTAGAGATACAAATGCCACATAGCGAATTATTATATATCTGCTGTTTGCTAATATTAAATAAAGATGGAATGATTTATTGTGTTAAAAAGCATCCTCAATGATATAACATTAAAGAAAAAAACAAATTTGCCCATATTCATATTTAGGCTTTCTTAAGATTATTTTCAAATGTTCTACGAATTATTTTATTGGCTACTGAGTATTTAAAGGTAAATTTAAGGAAGCCTTCAATTAAGGTTTGATTATGAATATGAGCCAAAAAACTATTAGAAACAAAAGATTAAGTCATAGTTATATATAGATTCAATGCTGAATTAAAATGATACCTGTAATTGAGAAATTTCCCATTCCAACCATCTGTCATTGAGAACCTCCAAATCTTTAGGTACAGATAACAGGAAACGTAGCGCTGACGAGACACTGAATAGAGATAATCCTGTGGGTATAGTCAGTATCGGCAAACGGCCCAGGGTAGCATCTACATATAATATATAATCACATGTATTAACTGAGCCTTGTGAAGTTAAATGGGTCAAATCAGGAAATAGAGAAAATTGTTGAAGATATAAACACTAAGTGTTTTAATGAATTAGGAAATTGACACCAAGCTAATCGATTTGACTACTAAAACCTGATAATGTTCCGCAAGACGAGGTTGTGTATATATCTAATCTCATAAATATTTCGTTAAAAATGTATATGAACCAAGACATGGGAGCAAACAAGAAGAGGTTAATGGACTTACCACTAGGTTTCAGAATCCTAACTGACATGGTTTCCTGTGCCAATTTAGCTGCAACAACCAGCTTCAGCGCGTTTGGGTTACCCTCATTCGTGAAAATGATCATTGTCACCAATTAGTGACACCAAATAAATTAATAAATACGTCAATAAATAGAGAAATATGTTAGCACACGGTTACGCGCGCGAGACATGTGAGCGACGCGGGATTGCGTCAGATTCTTAAATTTGATGCAATTTTTTGTCTCAAATTTTGTCTCTCTTTCTCTCTTTAGTCCATACTCCAGTCAGTCTACTCTCTTATTGCACACGATATTTCTGTGGGTATAGACGACGTTTCAAAATCATCGAGTTGCCCGTCGCCGTAACATGACATTAGATCAAACAATGTTGGAATCAGAGAGAGGGAGAAATAGATTTTTATCAGTAAGAATAAAAAATTAATTATAGGAATATTTATGTATCATCTTAACATTTTGGTTTTCTATTACAAGTATATTATTTGCTCTATACAGATAACAGTTAAAAAAGTTCAAAGTATATTATAGAATACTTTAATAATGTAAGAAATCTTAATATATTTTTAATGTTACTCATACACAAGGTTATAAGATGTAATTTAGATTTGTGTCATAAAAGTTTTATCTTTTCAAATACAACCTTAATTTATAATTACATTTTGTATCTTCTAACCGGCATTATCTTAATCTAATTTTATTTTTACAGTAAAGTAACTTAAATTAGTGGTGACACACAAAAAAGCAATTGATTTCTTGGTTAATTCTAAGCAGTATTATAAGACTCGTAACTTGTTCTCATAAAACTTGTAAGAATTTATGACAAGTATTTTAATATAATTTAATAACTATGACTTTTTATAAATTTTATGGTTGTCTGTAAAGATATTGTATAAAACACTTAAAAGTTCTTATGAGTCCTATGAGAATGTCACAAGCCTTACAATTCTACTTAGAATTTAGGCATAAGAGGCCTATTCTGTAATTCTCAACTACTGTAATGTTACAGTTGTTAAGAGTTACAGAATAAGCTTTTAAATCCCAATCCTCATGTATAACTTAGGTTTAAAGATGAAAATCTTACTTGATACTTTTTTATCAATATGTATACAATTACTTTTGTCTCTTTTTTTATAATCGTTTCACTAGATAAACGAACACTTTGACTGCCGTTGTAGTAATCTGTTCTCTGTGACGTTTGACTTATCAATGGTGTTCCAAAATTTTGTCATATTAGTCATGATGACTAGTAGAATTTAAAATTCATATAAAAAAATAAAAGCCATCTCATATAAAATTTACATAATTTAACTATAATAAAAATATTCGCACTAATTCTATAATACACTCAATATGATTAAATGTACAATGTTTAAGTGTATAATAATCATTGTTCTTAAAAATTCTATCATAACGAAGATTTTATTATGACGTACACAGAACAACTTTACTAGGCAGACAATGTGTTTAGACATATGGTGAAATTATAAAAATACATAACAAGAAAGTTATCTCTTTGCATTTAAAAGAATAAATAAATTCTATTATTCTGTAACTATTGAGGATGTGTTCAAACACTTGTCTGATATTGATTGTATTACGTGTCCTTTCTAGATTTGAGAATCGTTACAATTTCTTGCAACAAGTTATTCCTCGTTTCTCTCTGTTCCTTAGCTTTCTCCCTTTGTTCTTCTGCGCGTGTAGTTGCCTCCTTCTGTAAATCTCGTATCTCCATACAGATCTGCAAAACTCCACTTGGCATATAACTGGAATTTTTATTTTTACTATCCAAAGAAGTAATTAAATTCTTCAATAAACGTTGACAGCTTTGTAGATTCTCAATTATCTTCACATTCTGAGCCTCCAATCTGGTGTTATGCTGAAGAGTCTTCAAATGAAAATTCTCAGTAGACGAGCAATTTTTTGTGGCAATAGGTGTAAGTCTTAAAACAATATTTATAAATTAATTTAGGAAGACTTAATAAATAATTTTATAATTTTGAAGTGTGAGTTATAACTTACATTTCCTTTGCATCCTTTGAATCATCTTCATCATTTATCTTTGTATCATATATATCATTGGAAAATATCTCAACCAGATCACTATAAATATTAAATAAATATTAAATATATATATTAAATAAATAACATATAAGATATTGGACAATTCCACATTCAGTTCACAAATTAGCAATTTATGGATCCAGATTTGATTCCATGTCTCACATACATAGAAAATTTAGTTAAAAGAAGCTTATTGCTCCATCTGTTTGATTAAAAGTTAGAAGACTTAAGATTGTTGTGGATCAAAGAACTTAAAAAGATTTTGAGTTTATAAAATGTGTCAGATTGTGAAATATTTAGGAGTATTTGTAAACCCTCTTGAATGTGTATTAAACAAAAAAAAGATTCAAATACAAAGCTATAGATGGGCCGAATAGTTCCTAAGCCACATAAAGAAAAAATTTAACAAGTAATTTGATAATTAAATCAACTTGTATAAATTCTTTAGAAAAATAAACTTACTCTTCGTAACTACAGATATATTTTCCTCTTCCACTCCTCCTGTTGTGCGTTATCATGTTCTTGTACGCACGTTTGAGCGTTTTATATCTATTCTCCACTTGCAAGGGAGATACACTGAAACCATTCTCTACCAAATTATTGGCTATTTCCTGATATGCCCTTTTCATATTTTTAAGCTTTCGATGCTTTACTAATTCCTTCTTTAGTTTGTACTCTTTCAGGAAGATCTTTGTTGAGGCATCGCACCAAGGAAAAATCGCGTTTCCATTTTTACTTGTTGTTGGTGTATTAAACTTTTCTTCCTTTGATTCCTTGCATTCTGATCCAGTCATGGTTTTATCACCCTCGAAATCATTGTCATTTGTTTCAAATGGAACAACATCAATATATATATCTTTACCATTGACATTGAAGCACATTTGTTCTGCTTTCTCGTCGATCTCTGATACATGCAGTTGAAAAACCAAATTTTCATCTATCAACATATCAGTGTTATTAATATTCTGTGTAGACTTATGTTAATACTTTTGTATTGACTTATTGCTAACAGATATTACATGCTAAAAGTATTGTAATGTGAACATTGCATACAATAGAATATATCATATATATATATATGTGAGATAATATAATTGTGGTCTATTTACCATTACCTTCGCAGGTGATCGTGACATACCCATTCTCTACGATCACCTTACCTTCCTCATCACGATTAAACCAACCCTGCATTTTTACCGACAGAATGACGCTTCGATATCGTTGACTATATAAATCTGAGGCTCAACGCGGTCGGCAGTCGTACGCTTTTCTTACAGCAATCCCAACGAAATCGGTAAAAGTCCTTTCTCGCCGAATGATGCGGTATCTTATTTTCGCGCTTTATTCCCTTGCACCTTTTGCACCTCTGATATGTTCCGATATTTCGGCTGCAGAAAGTGTAAGAAGGTGCAGCGGTTGCAAATATACGCAGTTGTAGTCGTCGTAGAGTCCACACCACGTTTAACGGGAGGCACAGGTCGTACGTGTAGCTCACAACGAGGAAATGGTGGAAGAGAAGTGTGGCGAGGGGTGGAAAGCGAGAAGAACAATGCTTCCGATAATCTCTAGATTCGATCTCTTCTCTGGTGTGCTTCTACCTCATACCGCTAGGCGCCGACGCTGAGGAGACGCTATGGTGGCGCCATCGAGTTACCAACCACCAGTTTCAAATGTCTCGTTCTCAAATAATCAATTGGTAAAATATTAAATAAAAAAGTATTCCCAATTTTGCTAGTAAATGCAAGTAAATAGAATAATGGAACAACAGCCTAATTGATCAATGTTAATTGTCAATTAAGAATGTATCTAATGATGGAATTGCATTAATATTTTCATCTTTATCGCATGAATCTGATATCTTCATATATGTAAAAGTATTTATCACTTTTGGTCGTTTTTACTTTTAGACAGGATTGGGTAAGTTATTTTTTATCCCGGATCTACAATAGAATTCTAAGCCTTAAGCCATAAGAAATGGACGAATCATAGTCAAATATTCTCCTTGAATTCGACCGTAATTGATTGATTTCTTACATCTTAAGGCTTAAAACATGTATTGTAGATCCGGGGTTATTATATTATTATATAAATTGAGTATAAAATAACAAGTATTTTATTTTTTATATATTTTATTATTTACTCCAATTTTGCATTACTTTTTACACTCAATTTCTATAACAAACACACATAAGGTAACATAAAAAATAACTTATAAGCAGTTTATATAAAATAACTTTCCCAACCCTGCTGCTTCCAGAAGATTTACTTATATATAGAATGGCAGAGACTATTGATTAAAGGAAAGAAAAAGAAATTTAACAGTGTCTCATAATTATCGTGCATTCAAATGTTGCACTTGAGAGCCGATTTGTGACAAGAAATTTTATAATTCCTGGGTCTAAATGGAGTGATACTCGCGTATTTTTGACGAAGCTAAGCTTTTATTGCAGCTTGCAGCATGACGTTTTATACAAAAACCGCAGTTGCAAGTGTGCTAATCATGTGAGTATCTTAGGAAGAATTAAGTTTGAGTTTAGGCAATACTTTCGTTTTTCCACTCGATTATTTTGATAACGCCAGATGATTAACGCACTATGTTTTGTTTTAACAATTAACACGGCACGTGAAATGTTTCATTATGTACGAATGTGATGTCATGATGTCATTTTTTGCGTTTATGGAATACGTTATCTAGATTAGGTTAGGTTAGAATTGTGTGGACCTGCTATTTAACGTATATACTATATATAACTTATATTTTACACATATATTTATCCTGTTCTTTTTTAGTTGAATTTGTTGCACTGTTCACTTTTTTCTTTCTTTTTAATATGATGAAAAGAGGAGAGAAGAAATTTAACTGAAAAGACGAATCTATTATCTATGTTATCGCAGGTATTTTTCTTTATACCTGTTGTGTTCTTTTGCTTTCTCGTTTCTAGTCTGAGCGTCGTAAAGTAGTGAGGAAAGGAATGGATAAAATGATCAACGAAGTTCCTTATATGACAAATGTTTTTGTTGTATATATACATCTCATTCTCCAGATCGACAGCTCTTTTTCTTCCTTGATAGGAATGAACATTTCTTTAAATAATAGAAAATAAAATTAAATAAGAATCTTGTTGAATAAATATCTGGAAGTAATTAAACTTTAATTCAATTTGTTCTTTGGAAACATGAACAATGATCCAGGCATCATCTGTTTTCGTCATTGCAAGGCCAAGAGTGTGTTTTGCATGCAAATTCCAGCGACGTGTCCAGTATGCGCGTCACAAATACAGAACTTCGCTGTAGACCCGTTTCGTGTTCCGTATCCATTTGTGAATGCCACTCATAATCCAACCAGTGTTGTTATTCGGCCCTCACAAGGCAGCTTTCTTGATGATTATAATGTGACACGCGACAATTTACACATTGGAATAGTTGATTCTAGTGGCAGCATTGTAGAATTTGACAAACAAGGATTAATTGTAAATGATATCATCAAGTGGACTAATTGTATTGCCTTGGAGGTAGTGCCAGCGGCATGGACTGCACAATGGGACAAAACATTGTTACTTATGTTGAAAGATATCAAGTGGAAATCTGTTAATTATAATTCCATCAATGTGAACTGCTTTAACTTTGTTTTAGAATTTTTTAATAATCTGGGATACGCAGATTTAAGATTCGCAAGTAAGGAAGACCTGTGCGAGCAATTGATACTGTTGAAAATGCGTAATGCAATTCAATATATTTCGTTATATAGAGCCTTGAAGGATAAAGAATATTTCTTATCAGATCATCATATTTGATCAGCATTTTCTTCTATTTTATTTATATTATAATTTGTGCAGTAAAAGCATTTATCACACGATCAACTTGTGATTGGTTCACATTGGCTTTGTATTCCTTCGACAATAAAAACATTCATGTTTGTATGCATTTGTATGTCTTCCTTTTTCGAAAAAATTTCCCAGATGGGTACTCTATTCTATATCTCTGTCTTTCTGTTAACTACAGCACGAATTCCTTGTTTGCTGTAAGAAAATCATGATATAATGTAAGATAAGTTAAAATAAGATTTTTATACAAAAATCTTTTAAATTTGATACACATCTGAGCAACGCTTATCAGTACTTTATAACCTTGAAATCTTTATACTTAATGAATTTTTTGCATTGATTGCTTTGTGTTTCGGATTCGGAGCTAAAATTGAATAGATGATCTGAGTTAGAGGTGATTAAATATATTGGTAATATGTGCACCTAGATATTGTGCATGTAGATAAGCAATAATTAACAAATAACATAAAACTACAATATAATAAACCATTGGTATGATATGTCTATATTTGATTTCATCATTTTATAATATTTTCTCTTTAATATTTAAGAATGTGGTCAAATATCTTTGCAGAAAGTAAAATATAAACGAAAGGTGTGACGACCAGACAAAATGATTTTTACAAAAATCAGATCATTTTTGTTAACTCGATGGTGCGATAGTCGTATAGAACAGAAACGTTTACTGAGAAAACTAACATGTGTGGATGAAATCAAATTTGATGTGATTGTCGTTGGCGGTGGTCATGCCGGAACGGAAGCGTGTACAGCTGCTGTTAGAATGGGTGCAAAGACACTGTTGGTTACTCAAAAAAAGAATACTATAGGTGTGTATGCATTTTAAAGATAGTAATGTTAAACTCTACTGGATTGCTGTATATGTGAAATTGCATTTTGATCGAAATAAGATTATACGACCTAATTTATTTGAATATTATAGGAGAGATGTCATGTAATCCATCCTTTGGTGGAATTGGAAAAGGCCATTTGATGAGAGAAGTGGATGCTTTAGATGGAGTATGTTGTCGGATATGTGATATTTCGGGAATATACTATAGAGTCTTGAACAAAAGTAAGGGACCAGCGGTATGGGGTCTTCGAGCTCAAATTGATAGAAAATTGTACAAGAAACATCTTCAAGCAGAACTTTTCAATCTGCCTAGATTGCATATTTACGAATCCTCTGTAGAAGATCTGATTTTGGAGAACGATTCTCTGTTTTGCCAAGGAGTAATTCTCAGTATGTTTTAAAATTCATATTAAAATAAAGAAAAGAATTGAGATTTGATAAAAAATAATTAAAGTGGCTGATTGGTGAATTTATTTTTTTTTTACATAAGATGTTACATACTAATCTATTTTATTTCATAGGAGATGGAACGAAGATATTTGGCGACGCTGTAGTTATAACCACAGGAACTTTTCTAAAAGGCCAAATAAACATTGGGTTGGAAAAAAGGCCTGCAGGTAGATTGGATGATGAACCTAGTATTGGTTTAGCAAATACACTCGACAAACTTGGATTTCGAATTGGAAGACTTAAAACTGGTAAGAACAATATTTTATATATATGTCTTTAATTAATTCGCATAATATTAGGTTAATCGGAAAGTTCCGTCCATCTAGCAGCGACTAGTTATAGCTAGAACTGTTAATAACTCTAATGTCTAAATCAAGCTTAATTTTTTAGTTTTACCATCTGTTAATAAAATTTGGTATATAAAAGTATACATTTGCATTAATAATATTTTGCTTCTTATTGCATCGAAAATGTCGAAATTTGAGCCAAATAAGCGCAAAGTGTTAATCTTTTGCTTTAAATGGAAGAAAACTGCAGCTGAAGCTAATCGAATGCTTGTAAAAGTTTAAGATGATAGTGCTCCTTTCGAAAAAACATGCAGAGAATGGTTTTGATGCTTTAAAAGTGGTGATTTTGATGTAGAGGACAAAAAGCGTTCTGGACGGCCAAGAGTATTTGAAGACAAAGAATTGCAGACATTGATGGATGAAGACCCATGCCAAACGCAAAAACAACTTACAGAAGCATTAAATTGTGCTCAATCTGTTATTTCCGATCGTTTGAAAGCCTTGAGAAAGGTCTACAAAGAAGGAAAATGAGTCCCATATGAACTGAAGTCAAGAGACATTGAAAGGCAAAAAACCACCTGTGAAATTCTACCTGCTAGGCAACGAAGAAAGGGATTTTTGCATCATATTAACTTTGGAGATGAAAAATGGATTTATTTTGATAACTCCAAACATAGAAAAACCATTTGCGATCTCGACCGATCCTCATAGACGCTAAAACGGTATATCCATGGAAAGAAGGCAATGCTTTGTATTTGGTGGGATCAGAAGGGTGTAGTGTACCATGAGCATTTGAAATCTGGTCAAACAGTCACAGAAGATTTCTACCGAGAACAAATTATCCGTTTGAGTCGAGCATTGCATGAAAAACGAATATGAAACGAGACAGCATAAAATAATTTTGCTTCGACAACGCTCGGTCTCATGTGACAAAACTTGTCAAGGAAACGTTAGGAGCGTTTCGCAGGGAAGTGCTGTCATATACGGCTTATTCACCAGACTGTGCTTCTTCCGACTATTACTTGTTTCGCTCGATGGCACACGCACTTACTGAGAAACGCTTCAATTCTTATGAAGACGTCGAAAAATGGGTCTCTGATTGGATAGCCTCCAACGATGAGTTATTCTTTCACCGCAGAATTCGTTTGCTGCCCGTAAGATGGGAAAAAGTCATCGCTAACAATGGACAATATTTTGATTGATGTACCTTTTCATTTTGTTTCTTAAATAAGATCATATTTTTTGTAAAAAACGGACGGAATTTTCCTAATTGATTGATCTAATAACCATGCATTCATTGAATATATTTTTTATTTGATATTGTATAATTTACCTTTATTTGTTTTCATTGACAATACAAAAAAAAAGAATATAGTTTGCCTTTATATTAAAAACTTTAATCGTAATGTCAATTATATACATTATATTACCATATAAATGTATAGACTTATTATTTAGAATTACTATGTATTTTTAGGCACGCCACCAAGGTTGGAGAAAGAAAGCATCGACTTTACCAAATGTACAGCATATCCGCCAGACGACTCTCCTATACCATTTTCGTTTATGAGCAATAACGTATGGCTACCTCCCGACAAGCAAATACTAACGTATCTGACGTATACCAACGAAGATGTTGCAAAGATCATAAAAGATAATATGCATTGTAATTTACATGTAACGGAGGAAATATCGGGCCCGCGATATTGTCCGAGCATAGAGAGTAAGATTCTACGATTTAAGACACTTAAACATCAGATTTGGCTGGAGCCAGAAGGTCTAGACTCACCGTTGATTTATCCGAGTGGATTATCGTGTACTCTGCCGGAAGAGAAGCAGTTGGAACTTGTTAAATGTATCCCAGGATTGGAAAATGCTCGTCTAGGTAATCTCCTTAAATTGAAATTATAATAGAATGCTTTTTCTTCTATTATGATTGTACATTATAAATTTTTTCTGATTTTCTCATTGCATCTATATTTGAATAGTCAAACCTGGTTATGGTGTCGAGTACGATTACATAGACCCCAGAGAATTGACCACCCAATTAGAAACCAAAAAGGTCCCAGGGCTGTTCCTCGCTGGGCAAATAAATGGCACTACTGGTTACGAAGAAGCAGCTGCACAAGGTATCGTCGCGGGTGTTAATGCAGCTGCTAAGGTGATTACAGAAATTGTTTCAGATTAATGCTTTCCAATGAAGAAAAGTTTCTTATGACCTTTCACTGAAATCATCACATAAATTAAAATTTCTCATGAACAATTGGGCTTATTCACTTTCAGCTTTTAGTCACTTGTTTATTTCACTGATTGTAAATTTTCAACTTATCCCGAAAAAGATAAATTATATAATTTATTTCAAAAGAATGATTTACGATTTTTCAATTTGTAAAGAATTTTAACGTTTTATTATTTTGCGATGCTGCCAATTAGTAAACTAATTATATAGACGTATTTATAAGTTGTTATCTCTGTGTATATCCAGGTATTTAAGAAACTGCCACTTTTGATAAGTCGAACCGAGGGTTACATTGGTGTCCTTATTGATGATCTGACGACAGAGGGTACCACAGAACCATACAGAATGTTTACCAGTAGATCAGAATTTCGAGTGAGTCTACGTCCCGACAACGCCGATCAGAGATTGACAGAGAAAGGTTACATGATAGGCTGCGTTTCTCATGAGAGGATCGAGAAAGCGAGAGAGGTTTTTCGTAAAATGCAGGAAGCTGTACAGATACTCAAGAGCGATGTGCGGACAACCAATAAATGGCGACGCTTGTTAAAAATAAAAATTTCTAAGGACGTTGGACATAAGTCAGCGTTTGATATGCTGTCCACGACAGATGAGAAAGTGACATTCGCAAAATTAGCAAAACTGTTGCCACAATTAGGATATCTCGATGGAGATCCCAATTTGGCGAGAAGAATAGAGGTTTGCAAATTAATCAAACGCATGTTGGAAAAGCCAAGGCAATTCAAAAGCTTTTGTATAAATAAAATAAAAGTTGTAGAAATTTAAATCAAACGCATTTAAGTAAAATACATATTTTCTAATATTATTAAAACACTGGCAATGACTAAACTTTCAGATAGAGACAAAATATGCTTTCGCTGTTGCGGAGCAGCAGAACCAAGTGAATGATATCAGAAGAAACGAGCAGATGACCATACCTGACAATATCGACTACAATAGGTAAAGATCAAAGCTTTATTTCGATGTTTGATCATTTAATTGTTGCATTGTAAAATTGAGCAAAATAATTTTTTTTAAATAAGTGATTTTTTAATTCTTTATTTCATTTCTGTTACAGTTCTGACTTAAATTTATCTAATGAAGATCGAGAAAAACTTACGAAACATCTTCCACGCACGGTAAATTTTTTTGACGTTGATTTTTTGTAAAAGCATCGACTTTTTATTTGTGCCATGAAAGCAAATTTCTTTTTTATTTTAAGTATTTATCTCATTCTGTATTTTTTTTTGTACTAAGAAGAAATTTATTTTGCAGATTGCAGCGGCCAATAAAATTTCGGGTGTGACACCTTCGGCCGTATTGAGGCTACTTTATTATATTAAGTATCATTCCAATGAGAATGTTACGAAAACTCAATAATATGTGTAAAATATTTTAATAGCGAAAAATAAATAAATATATATATATATAATTAATTATTAAATGTAAGTAATTATTTATTATTAAAAATAAGTAATTATTTACAGTCTAATAGGTTATTCAACATTAGTAAGATCAATATGAGATGCATAAACAGCATCAATAATTGTTAAATTGTTAATCCATTTAACTCGTGATATTACTGCGATAGTTTATTATTAGTGTTGTGTTTCAAGTCTGAAAAAATTTCGGCTCGCAATCAAAGAATTACATTCGTAGTATATAAATTCATACGCATTTATTTAGAAACACTCGTGATCTAGCTTAGACCTCTGTGACATTGTCTCATTCGATTTGAAATTTATTAGTCCACTAAGAATTGATATTAAAAAATAGATACTTATATAACTGATAAGAGTATTTTTTACTACCTTGATACTTTTTACTACCTTGATTTCTGATTTAATTGACTCGCAACATTACACAAAATGAAGAATATGAACAAATATTTTATAGATTTATAATGATTTTTGTAATATTATATACTTTATATTTATAACGAATTTGTAATATATTTATTGTAACATTGAGAATGACTCGATAGGAGTCGAAACGGATGTTTTGTTCTTTGTAATGTCTTATTTTCATTATTTGAATTAAATTTCTTTGTTACATTGCTGGCTCTTTGGCCTTCTTTTGTCTATATTGTTTTACTTACAGAGTCTTATTATCATTTATTATTTAAATAATTATATCTTTCACGACGTGTCATAAACGTTTTTTAACACAAAGACAAAATTATCAAGAATTTATCATAAAGTAATATTGATAGACCTATCAATATTAAAATATTTTAAATAATGTACACACACACTTGAAATATTTAAACATGCCTGAGAAAGAAACTTTGAATAATTCAATAACTCTAAAAAGAATAATTTAAAAAGTGAGGAAGGTTTCTAAATATGTTATATTACAATATGATTACTAACATAAATAATAAAATAAAATGAATGTTTATTTCTCAAATATTTTTGCATTGCATTTAAGATTAACTTTGATTAAATACTATTTAATTTAATTATTAGAAATTGCAATAAAATTTTCGACATAATTTGTCGTCCTTGATCTTTACGTGACAAAAAATTATTAATTTTATTCACATTAATAAAATAATATAAAATAAATTTTTTATTTGTTACAAATTTTTATGTATTTCGTAAGTTAATCAATGTTATCTTCAGAGTTATAGCTGTTTACGCAAATACTTAAGCATTATGACTTCAGTAGTAAATGAAGTGACCAATTACAGCCGAAAAGTGTCGGAACGATGACTGCCATCAACTGCCGTTTTAAAATTGTCGATCGTGATTGGTTGATTCATTATTCAAGTCATAAAGATGGAAAAGTGGGAGGTGGGAGAGGGGAAACTTTTCGGCCTTCTCGCTGATTTCTGGATTTTCTGTTGGCGACGTTGGCGTTAACATCAGTTAACATTTCATTACGAATGGGTAAGGTACGTGATAATTGCGGTTCAATTCTCTCGCATGAAAGGTCTTGGGAAAGACGCAAATTGGTGAGAAACTTTTATTCGTATTGATACATCGCTTAATTTTTTCTTTAACCAATTCTAATAGCTTAATTATCCGGTCTTTACAAAAATTCACTATTTGCTGACCGCAAATGGCTGCGTCGTCAACCATTCGACCACGTGTTTCGGAGTATTTATTAATTTAGTATTACCGAATCATGAATTTTTATTTATATAGTATTTTACATTTATTTGCTTTATTTAAATGATGAAGTTTTTGGGTCCGTGTTTCTGATTTATCAGTGATTAATTTTATAACCATTTTCTGATTTTCAAGATATGATTTGTATATAGATTGTCTGACAACTGAGATTGCTAAAATGTATTTCCTGTTTTTTAGATTATTAAAAAATCTGTACAAGAGAGAGAGAGAGAGAGAGAGAGAGAGAGAGAGAGAGAGAGAGAGAGAGAGCATTTTTTAAGGAAGTTGGCATGATTCGCAAAATAAAAATATTCACAAAGATCTGAGAGAATTTCTAGGTAAGTGGTTTTATTATTAAGAAATTATATGATTTGTACAATATTTTTGTAGTTTTTTATGCTTAATTATTTCTTTATTTTTATTGTGATGATATCATGGTCCGTGTTTCTGATTTATCAGTGATTAATTTTATAACCATTTTCTGACTTTTCAAAATATGATTTATATATACATAGATTGTCTGACAACTGAGATTGGTAAAATGTATTTTCTGTTTTTTAGATTATTAAAAAATCTGTACAAGAGAGAGAGCATTTTTTAAGGAAGTTGGCATGATTCACAAAATGAAAATATTCACAAA
This sequence comes from Cyphomyrmex costatus, assembly GCF_001594065.2. Taxonomy (NCBI): domain Eukaryota; kingdom Metazoa; phylum Arthropoda; class Insecta; order Hymenoptera; family Formicidae; genus Cyphomyrmex; species Cyphomyrmex costatus. The sequence goes on from NW_017276214.1 coordinate 996,345, forward strand.
GATCTGAGAGAATTTCTAGGTAAGTGGTTTTATTATTAAGAATATATATGATTTATACAATATTTTTGTAGTTTTTTATGCTTAATTATTTCTTGCTTTATTTTTATTATGATGATATCATGGTCCGTGTTTCTGATTTATCAGTGATTAATTTTATAACCATTTTCTGACTTTTCAAGATATGATTTATATATAGTTTGTTTGACAACTGAGATTGGTAAAATGTATTTTCTGTTTTTTAGATTATTAAAAAATCTGTACAAGAGAGAGAGCATTTTTTAAGGAAGTTGGCATGATTCGCAAAATGAAAATATTCACAAAGATCTGAGAGAATTTCTAGGTAAGTGGTTTTATTATGGATTTGTACAATATTTTTGTAGTTTTTTATGCTTAATTATTTCTTACTTTATTTTTATTGTGATGATATCATGGTCCGTGTTTCTGATTTATCAGTGATTATTACAAACCGTTCACTGAGTTACTAATTTTTATTGTGTAGCAATTATTTAATTGTATGATGTTTAACGGAGAATTGTATTGCAGGATAGAAAGCCGTAACAATATTTGCAATGCGTTTTTGTATAAGATTATCTGTGTCGTTGGTCGAAAGCCTAGAACATATTAGAACATGTACTACTGGAAGCAGAATATGCTGAACATGAAGCTAATATCTGTACGAGAGAGAAAGGTACATATATGTTCACAATGCATATATGCGTTAATACCATCGTTTATGTGAAATGTACAATTATTTAGTGTTCTCACGCAGTGTTGTTTGTTTCAGGGGTTTTAGGTTATATATCTTAGACAAAATAACAATTAAATTGACATAATAGTATTGTATAATAGTTGCTTTTCATTTAGACTCAAGTGAAACTAAGTCTGAAGTGAGCTGAGTATTTCATACTTAGATAATGACGTCATTGTTCAGTATGTAAAAGGAATGCGTTAAACTGTGAAATTCTCTCTAACCTCCTTGTTAATCTCAATAAATTGTGTCGAACTAAATGCGCTAAGATGATTTTTGCACGAAACAAAAGAATCTAAAAAACGTTGGCCCCTGACTTAACGTTTTTTCTTCCAGATTTTTCAGTTTCGTGTAATAAACGAGTTGAATGAGTCTAATATTTCACCAAAATCAAAAGTGAAGCCTGTATTTTAAATAATTACCGATTATTTGCTATCAATAATTATAATTCTTTTATGATTTTATCCTAGCTCTTTTTGGTGAGAAAGTTATTGCATACACATAAGTTCATAACCTCACTTTTACATGTGAATCTAGGAGACTCAGTAAAGCACACGGTCTCGAACTTGTGCAGATTGTAGGTAAAAATTCAGTTAAATCTCACTAGATGTAAAAGGAACGTGTATTCAACTGAGTTATGACGTTACAAGTGAGAATTATCTGAGTTTTGGTACAAATAGAAAGCAACTAATAAGTGTAGAAGGGCTACGAGCAAGATATTAGGAGTATAAATAAGTTTCCGCCGTTTGACAAAAGATGGCGCCACCAGTATGTTATGGTTAAAATTGTCTGCTGTAAAACATCATATCGTAAGGTTAGACATCTGGCAACAATATAACCTTGAAATATTAGCGATTTTGTATCAGCATCATATATCTTTTTTTGTGTGAAAATGTCGAGTTTTGAGCCGAATAAGCGTCATTTGCGGGAGCTTTTGATTTACTTCTTTAATTTGAAGAAATCTGCAGCTGAGGCGCATCGATTGCTTGTAGAAGCATATGGTGAGGCTGCCTTAAGTGAGAGAAGTTGTCGTGAGTGGTTTCAAAAGTTTAAGAACGGTGAATTTGACGTCGAAGACAAAGAACGTAGCGGAAGGCCGAAAGTGTACGAAGACGCGGAATTGGAAGCATTATTGGATGAAGATTCGTGCCAAACGCAAGAAATACTTGCACTTACATTAGGAGTGACTCAACCAGCAATTTCACATCGCTTAAAATTATTGGGAATGATTCAAAAGCAAGGAAATTGGGTTCCATATGAACTGAAGCCGAGAAACGTTGAACGCCGATTTTTCACATGTGAAATGCTGCTTGCCAGGCATAAACAAAAAGGTTTTTTACATCGTATAGTCACTGGTGATGAAAAATGGATCCACTACAATAACCCAAAGAAGAAGAAATCATTGGGACAACCTGGCCATGTTTCAACATCGACAGCCAAGCCGAACATTCATGGAAAAAAGCTCATGTTGTGTATTTGGTGGGATCAGCTTGGTGTCGTATATTATGAATTGCTTAGACCGAACGAAATCATTACTGGGGCTCTGTACCGAACACAATTGATGAGACTGAGCCGAGTACTCAAGGAAAAACGCGCCCAATACTGCTTCAGACACGATAAAATCATTCTTCTGCATGATAATGCTCTTCCACATGTTGCGGCACCGGTCAAATCCTACTTGGAAACACTCAATTGGGAAGTTTTACCCCATCCGCCGTATTCACCAGACATTGCTCCTTCTGATTACTACTTGTTTCGATTGATGGAGTATGACCTGTCTGAGCAACACTTCACATCATATGAAGAAACCAAAAATTGGATCGATTCGTGGATAGCTTCAAAAGATGATCAGTTTTTTCGACGTGGAATCCACCAATTACCAGAAAGATGGGAAAAAGTAGTGGCTAGCGATGGACAATACTTCGAATAAAACATTAGTATCGTTCTTTCACAATAAATGCCTAATTTTTGATAAAAAAAAACGGCGGAAACTTATTTATACTCCTAATAAGTAATAAATTTTTAATAAATTCAAAACATTATATAGCAAAAACGAAAACGAAAGTTCAGCATAGAACTAAAATATAAAACATAAAATGTGACATTTGTAAAAAAGATTTTAATAAATACAAAACATAACAAAAACGCAAACGTAGCTAATGTAACGACCCTCACCAGAGGTCTAACGGGACTCGCGCCAATTTTCACAAGCGTTCGAGACGTGTAAAATTTCTTCTAAAGAAAAAGACTCCTAGGCATCTGAGACAATCTCCCACTACGGTGCCTTACTGATGAATCCAATAGTGAGGGTCGGAACAAAACGCCGCAATAAGCCAAATCTCACGTTGGCCTTTGCTGAAAATTAAGAAGCCACAGTAAATGTGATGTTGTAGTTGTTAACTGTGGTGCTCAAGTTTATTCTTTTTCCGTTTTCCAAAACCGTGGAAACTAAGTTTATTACCTAATATAAGAATGCAATATGAGATTAAAATTGATTTGAGTAGATGTAAATTAATGTAAATACAATGAATATAGGAATAAAGCGAATATTTATTGATTTTTTAAATGTATTATATTTTAGAAAATTTTTATGTCTAATAAAATCTTTTTTCAATTAATGTTGCGCATTTGCTTTCACATTTGTAGAATAATCTTACATTAATAATAAATTGTCTAACCAGCATAAAAACTAGTGCACTCTTTACTTTTACAGGTTTATCTGAATCGTTATTATCATATTTAAGCCTATGTTAATGTATCCATAATATTGTTTGCCATTGTAAATGATTTTTTCTTTAATTGACATTTTATCCATCACGAGGTTACAAAAAATCGGAGTTTCCGAATTCTCAACTTTACATTTTAAGGCCTATCGCACATGAAATGCATAACTGTGCATAAGCATAACATAAGGCCGCTGGATCAATGAGCATCCAGCATAAAGATTCCATATTGATTAACATAAGATGCTCATTGGTCCAGCGGCCTTATGTTATGCTTATGCACAATTATGCAGTTCATGTGCGATAAGCGGGGAACACAGACTTTTGCATAACGCATAAAGCATGTGCATAAGGAATTTCATTGGTCCATTTTCTTATGCATGAGTCAATGGACCAATCAAATTCTTTATGTATATGGTTTATGCGTTATGTAAAAGTCTGTGCTCCCCGCTTAAGGCTTTTAAATCCCGGTTGAGACTATCCAAAACTGAATACCATTTCGTGATAGTTGAAACGTCAGGAAAAAATTTATCAAATGTTTTTTGACAAACGAACAACTGAGCAGAATTCTTCCTCACATCCTTCTTTCATTGAAAAATCTTATTTAATACGACAGGCAGTTCAGCCTATCACATACATACACTAATGCTGGATTCACACTGTTTCCGATTTTCGTCGTACGACAACTCTGCAACCAATCAGGAAGCAAAATTTTGCTTCGTATCGGTGATACGATTTTTCTGATTGGTTGCAGATTCGTCGTACGACGAAAACGGATGCAGTGTGAATTCAGCATGTGGGTACATATGGGTAGCATAGGTATTCCAAGGTATTCTGCTTCTAGAGCTGCGTTCAGAAATATCACCCGAGTGCTCCCATATCGTTTTATTCTTGTTGTCCAACCATGTTAAACAAGGATAAGATGATACACCGGAGCACTAGTGCCACTAGTAGTGCTAGTGTATGTTCCAAGTGGTGTATAGCGTGCTGTGCTCACATCACGTAGAGTCCCTATAAAGCTGGTTCTACATTAAGTTGCAAGCCGATCGCAAGTTCGTTGCGACAGCCAATCTCAAGTTTGCATTTTGAAATCAACGCTTCAGATTGGCTGTCGCAACAAACTTGCGATCGGCTGGCAACTAATGTAGAACCGGCTTAATAAGGAATCTGGCCAAGTTATTAATTCTATTGGTGCTGACAAAATATGGTGGAACCAATAAGATGCCTCAAAAATGTTCTTTACGCGCGCTATTCAGTTGACGGGAATGGAATAATAAAAGAATAAACTTATTTTTATTAGTATGGAAAACTCCTCATTGAAAATCCTTTTTCGGTACTATTAAAGCAATAAGGCACGCAGCAGCCGGGCATTTTTTTATAAAATTTGTTAGTTATAATGCACATTTTGAATAAATACAATTTTAAAGGTTAGAAATCGATTTTTATGTCAGCATGTATAATTTGTTTTCTATTATATATTCCTGTTTTATGACTTGAAGATTTACGATTCAGGAATTACTTTAGAATGTCGTCAACTCAATTCGAAGAACTTTTAAGCATCATTGCGGTCCTCATATGGAAATTAATATAAACTTTCCAATTAAAACAGAAATAATTATTCCGCAGAGAATTAGTCCGCCAACGCTAGAAAGTTGGATAGAAACGAACTTTTTAGCCATAGATAAAATTACATAAAGTGAACACGAACAAAACGAGCGTTAAGCGTTTTAGCGTCAGCATGAAATGGCACCTTTAGGGCGGGTTCACACCTTGACGGAAAAGCGGAAAGCGGAAGAGCAGTTAACCGATCAGAACTCGCCCTGGTAGTAAAAAGTACAAATCTAACAGAAAGTCGACTGCTTGATTGGCTACTGCTTTTCCGCATTCTGCTTTTCCGTCAAGGTGTGAACCCGCCCTTACTGTTCCGTTCCGTTATTTCTGACTCCATGTGACTGCACCCTTAAGGTACTTTTTCATGCGCAGCACGCTGCAGCAGCAATTCGTTACTATTGGTTAAGAATTTTATGTAAGCTAGATGACGTACTTCCGGCGCAAATACATTTTGCCGCAGTTCGTTGAAGTTGAACCGAACGAACAGCAAGCAGCAAGCGGCAAAATCGAGAAAGCGTACAATATGTCCGTCGTTTCATTATAAAAATATTATTTATTGCAATAAATATTAGGAAAATAAACGAAAAATGGCTTCGGATAAGGTACGGATACATGTTTGTAAATTAGATCATTTTATACTTTACCACAAATTTGAAAAAGTAAAGTGTAAAGTATAAAATGATCTAATTTACAAACATTCGTACCTTATCCGAAGCCATTCTTCGTTAATTTTCCTAATATTTATTGCAATAAATAATATTGCCTCGATTTTGCCGCTTGCTGCTTGCTGTTCGTTCGGTTCAACTTCAACGAACTGCGGCAAAATGTATTTTGCGCCGGAAGTGCGTCATCTAGCTTACATAAAATTCTTAACCAATAGTAACAAATTGCTGCTGCAGCGTGCTGCGCATGAAAAAGCACCTTTAATGTGAGCTCAGGGGGTCAATCACGTAACTTTTTCTCTAGGGCGGAAAAGTGAAAACTTTTATGAATGTATGTATGAACATATATGTACACACTCATGCAAAAAAATTTCACTTTTCACGTTTCCGCCCTAGGGGAAAAGGTACGTGATTGACCCCCAGCTCCGACATCAACTTCAGTTGGAAGCCTGCAAAGTTAATAGGCCGATTAGTTAATCGAAGCTTGGTGACAATGGCCCTAGTCAAATAGATAATTAGAAAAAGCATTACTAGTAAAAACCGGTAACTTTTACGGAATTACGGCTCCATGGGACATAAGGAGATAAAATAAGGCCGCAGCACACACTTTTGCATAACGCATAAACCAAATACATATAGAATTTGATTGGTCCACTGATTCATGTATAAGAAAATGGGCCAATGAAATTCCTCATGCACATGCTTTATGCGTTATGCAAAAGTGTGTGCTGCGGCCTATATACGTAAAAAAAAATAAAATAAAATACGGACGCAATCCCTACTAACCTTTGCGGACATTCGGTGCGGATTACGGATTGCGGGCTGTATGTGACGGCACCTTAATATCACGGAGTATTATACTCCGTGGCTCACATTCTATCACATTCACATTCTACGGATTAGATGCGTTGCTATCGTTGTGGATTGTTGCGTTTGTAAATTTTATCGATAAATAGTTGAGAAATATGGTGCCCCTCGGCCCATCGCCAGGACAGACGTCCGTGAATAATTCTTCCAGCGCGGCTGCTAGCGGGACAAAAAACGCGATAGTGGTAAAGTATACAATATTTGAATTTGCATATGGTAAAGGGTATGTACAGGTTAAATTCACGTTAATACGCCGGTTCGGTTAATTATGAATGTCAAACGAGATAATAAATACGTAACTAGAGTAAGCAACTAGATTGTCCTACGACAAAGTTCTCGATGCAGATATTGGGGAAAATATAAGATGGCTGGATTTACATTCAAGTTACGAACAAAATACATAGAACAGAAAGTTGTTAAACTTGTTTTCGCTGATTTGTATACACGTGTTACGAAAATTTCTTACAAAAACCCCAAAATAAATAAAGTAAAACTTATCACATGTTTCGTTTATCTATTGTAATTCTAATTCTATCTAACAAGGTTACTTTTCTTTCTATGTTCAAGCCATTTCCGTGTATTTTCCAGTTTTATCAAATTTAATGTTTTTTAAGCTGTTTCTATTTTTGGTTACATATTGTTCATGATGAAATATATGTAATGAAAAAAAAAAAGATATTTACAATCAAATATGAGATCTGTTTTTTATGATTGAACACTTGAAATTTAAAGTAAAGTAAAATAAATGTTTGATAAAAACGAGAAACAGGAATAAAATATATAAGGAAAATATTATTCCCTATAGGAATAAAAATAGACCTATTTGACTGTTGAACCAATATTACTTGCTTTATAATGTTGTTATAATGTTGTTTCTGTAATACAAAAGTAAAATGAATATAGAAGTGATATATATATATCTTTGCTTTTTCCTTTACAGAAATCAAATTATGCACTGAGGTATACTTTAGCAGGTCATACTAAAGCTGTGTCATCTGTCAAATTTAGTCCTAATGGAGAATGGTTGGCCAGCTCAGGTAATTATGGATTTTTAGAGATTACACATTGCCTTTATTCTATAACTCTTAATGACAATTTATTATCATTACATTGTCATTGTGCAGCTTTTTTTACTATATTTATATAACATAAACAACAATAGTATAATGATACCAATACTGTTGTTAAAAGATAGCAAGTTGTTTAAATTGACTGCATTGTTGAGAAAAGCAATTTTGCCTACTGGATTGCTTTTTTATTGCCACTAATGGTTAAGAGCAACTTGATGACAATACTCAGGAAATAGTTCCTTCTTACAAATAGATTGTGGCTACATTTATAATATGAGTATGTTACAGCATTTTTGCTTGTTTGTATAGGAAACGGTTGTCTAACATAATTTTCTTTAAGTTGCTATTAAACAAAATTACTATTATCCTGATGGCAGTTACATGATGACAGTTGAAAGAAAACCTATGTCAAACAACTATTTTCTTATGCTAAGGAGTTTGACTATATGGATACAGAATATAGACACTGGTTACGAGATTTGAGATATGCTAATGACAAACTAATAATATTTTGTATACTTTTCTAATTTTTCAGCTGCTGATAAACTTATTAAAATTTGGGGTTCTTACGATGGAAAGTTTGAGAAGACTATAGCTGGTCATAAGTTGGGCATTTCTGATGTAGCGTGGTCTAGTGATAGTAGATTGCTGGTATCAGCTTCTGATGATAAAACCTTAAAAATATGGGAATTAAGTTCTGTAAGTAATCCATTGTACAGAATATTCTTTATAATTAAAAAAAGTAAATATTAGTGATAATTATGAAATCTCCATAGTTTTCTAACTATAATATATAAAAAATAGATTATCAGAAATTTCTTAATTGGCTGCATTAAATATCTTTTTAGTGATATCATGTTTGGAATTAATGTTTTAAATTATGTTTGAATGTAATAGGTATAAAAATTTAAGTTTTTTTTAAGTATTGCATCTTTTTTTATATATTAATCTTAGAATCTCTTATTTTTCAGGGTAAATGTTTAAAAACATTAAAGGGTCATAGTAATTACGTTTTCTGTTGTAATTTCAACCCACAGTCCAATCTCATAGTCTCTGGTTCTGTAAGTAACAGATTAATTACATATATTTGTTCTTTATTTTATATAAAAATAATCTTTTTAAATTAAGTTTCTTAGAATTTATCAAAATATCAGTTTCTATATGAGAATCAAGTTATACAGTTTTTCTATTACAATTTTAGAACATTTTTCTTATTCAAAATTAAATTTCCTATACAAAATTGAAAATATAATAATAAATTTTTTATTAATGATAATAAGCCGTGCAAAATGTTTGGTCTTATTATTAAATTAAAATGTGAATTGGGGTGACATTATGTATGCAATTATAAGAAGAAGGTAAAATCACAAGGTCTAAAAAATTTGTTCTTTTTTTTTAGTTTGACGAAAGTGTACGTATTTGGGATGTAAGAAGCGGAAAATGCCTTAAAACCTTACCGGCACATTCAGATCCTGTTAGTGCGGTGCATTTCAATAGGGATGGTTCTTTAATTGTCTCCAGTAGTTACGATGGATTGTGGTAAGTATTGCAACATCAAATTTTACAGTTGAGGTGATCTGTGAGCTGAATGAGACCGCATATCTCTTCTCTGAAAATTTATTGCATAATATTAATATATATGATTTGCAGTCGAATTTGGGACACTGCATCAGGACAATGTCTGAAAACTTTGATAGACGACGACAATCCTCCAGTATCATTTGTCAAATTTTCACCGAACGGCAAGTACATCTTGGCAGCAACATTAGACAATACATTGAAGCTGTGGGATTACAGTAAAGGAAAATGTTTGAAAACGTATAGTGGTCACAAAAATGAAAAATATTGCATCTTTGCGAACTTCTCTGTAACGGGTGGAAAGGTGCGTATTGTGCGACGATTAATTAATTTTAAATGCCTTACAATTAAGATTATGTAGAGATAATGGACTGTAAGGATTATTTTAATGATCTTTTACTTACAGTGGATTGTCTCCGGCTCTGAAGATAGCATGGTATACATTTGGAATTTACAGACGAAAGAGATCGTGCAAAAGTTACAGGGACACACAGGTAAATTATACATTCATTTAAAAAATGACATTAATTAATTAAATAAAAATGGACATTATTCTATTAAACCTTCAGCTCTTCATATGGAAATATGCATATATACATTTTTTTTTTAATTTTTATCAGTGCGATTTGAATAAAAAGAAATTCAATATTTAAATGTCTTTGAGATTATATTTTTATATAATTTTCTTAGATTTTAGTTTACTCATTTTAATTGTGTGCACGTGTTTTCAGACGTTGTACTTTGTACAACATGTCATCCAACGGACAACATTATAGCTTCGGCCGCCCTTGAGAACGATAAAACTATCAAATTATGGAAGAGCGATACATAAAAATAACCTATAAAGTCACATTCGCTGTTATTATTTGCTGTACAAAAATGTGTTTTTATGTTGAAAGAAAGAACGATGACATTGTAAAGCATAGATCATAGATACTAGGATATAAAGTAAAATACTATTTTATATCAGAATATTTTATTATTGATATAATGTTACATAAGCTTTGTTAGCTTAAAGTAATTTTGGTACGCTATCATTTATTGCATTTCCTGTTACGAATAGATTAGAAATAGTAGACTTTGAACAGTATTAGTAATTCAAATTTTATCGTAATTGTACAAATTATATCTTTAAAATTAGAAATACACTGGATATTCAGGGAAATATCCGAAATTCGATCGGATAATTACCCTACTAGATATCGAATATCCGAACAAAATATGAAACTGAATATCTGAAACCCGATATCCGGTAATTTCATGATCCAGATGCATCTTAATTTAAAATAATAAATTTTAAACACAGTATATTATCGCTCTACGTGCATGGATGACATTGTTGACATTTAATACTAATAATTCTTTTAATTTTGCAGAAATTCCATAAACTTAGAAGATTATTGCATGTATCATTAGATATATACATAGATCATTGAGATAATCGCATAACTTTTTTCTATTTTTTTTATTTAATATATCAGGTCAATCGTAATTTCTTGAGGATTTTCAATAGTTTGCAAATAATAAAATCTAAAATTATCATTTAATTTTTCTCCTCTCATATATTATAGATTATTTTAAGTTATAATTTATCTTTTTCTTGATATACGTATCTACCTAATTATATTTTTAAAATTTTTTAATTTTCAACAATCCATCAATTGTATATTAATCTCATATAACATTTATAAAATTTAATAAACTATTTTATTAAAAAGATGTACAAAATATTTCAATATTGTATACACAATGAATTAACAAAACTAGAAATGTATACTGATTTTAAGAAACATATAAATGTGTCTAATATTTTAACATACCATCGTAATAATTTTCCACGAAATTCTAGCTTACCAAACATATCTTGTACAGTCACGAATATAATAATAGCCGTTTGCTGTATTAGTACATTTGACATATATATAAGCTATATTTATAACGCAGAAAATATTTTATTTATGTTAATAAACAGAATTATAAACTGTATCTTATATGTATATACATATATATACATATCTTTATTATATAATTATACACGAGTTTTTAATTATTATTCAATTAATGTTGTAATAATTTTTTCTTTGTTTAAGCTTTCTAGACTAAAAAAAATTTATAAACTTTTAAATTATCGATACTTCAAACGTAATATATTCATATATTTTATGAATATTACACAGCATTACAACCAAGGTTGCCAATTTTGATACATACGACCCAAGATATTCAAGTCTTTTGCTTGATCCAATAAACAATTCACCTAAAATACAATCGATCGTTAATCCGAGCCCTAAAAAAAAAGTAATTAATTGTTAGTAACAAAATTACCTGTTCTACAGCAGTCAAATGGTCCCTTTTTATATCAGCTCGCGCTTGTTTGATCTCATCATTGCCGGAAACAATAGCTGAACATTTTTTAAGGTATTTATTGTCAAAGTATCCATTGGTAACGTTTTTATTGTATGGCGATTTCAATTGTTCTAATGTAATGATTGAAGGATGGATTCCATTTAACTTCTTCGCAACTATCTCGATATTTTTCTTGGACCATTCTAAATCTGCGAATCATAAAACGTATTATTCTTCTTACATAGGCAAGTTTGATGACAAAAATGATGGGTTTTTTTTTTACTACAATATCTAAGTTTCATTTTTCACTCATCATATACAGAATAGCTACTTAGTTTTGTAACAATAAAAAATATATATCATAAATAATATATATATATATATATTTCATATAAATATATATTTTTTCTAAATAGTTCGTATAATTTTTATAACATAGTTATAAAAAGTTATTATTTTACTCTTGTCATAAAGAGTCGATCTTGTTCATCAAACCAATTATTTTACAAAATTCACATCACTAGCCTTTTCCTGCGCGCGCTACGCGCGCGATTCAGAATTATTGGAGATACACAAACAAATCTGGAAAAGACCAAACTGGTTTGTTAACCCCCTAAAATTACAACGTAGGTTCTTTCTTTACTTAATTTTTTAAAAAATTTAAGCATTTATACATTCTTAAAATTTTTTTCTGGATTTGTCTAATTTATGAGATTATTATTTGTTCTTTTCCTTTTTTCCCGTTAGTTTTAATTAATTGTCTTCATTTTAAATGATTGATTTTCGTATTTTTTTTTATTTTTTTATTTTTCCCCGCTTCTTGAAATAGTCATGAAGATGATGATTTTCGTCTTCTTTTAATCTTATTCAGTTGTTCTTCGTTTTTTTTGATATTTTTCATTCGTATTTTTTCGAAAAAATCATTAATTTAGTAAAATGAATTCTCAAGCAATTGATACGAACTCGAAAAATAATCACTTGGGGGATGTTAAAATCTTTTTTTGTGTATAACTTTTTTTTGGAGGGTGGACAAATGAAAATAACGGATGGACAAACATGGACAAACAGTGGACAAACGAATGCAATAATAATATTACCAATATTCGCATTTACAGATTCCAACTTTACAGAGCTGCTTTGCGAAGTTGGCACCTTAAATGCGAATATTGGTAAAATCATTATTGCATTCGTTTGTCCACTGTTTGTCCACGTTTGTCCACCCATTATTTTCGTTTGTCCATCCTATGTTTATTATATTTTTCGTAATAGTGTAAAATAATCACTTGGAGGTGTTACAATTTTTTTGTGTATAACTTTTTTTTGGAGGGTGGACCAATGAAAATATCGGGTGGGCAAACGTGGATAAACAGTGGACAAACGAATGTAATAATATTACCAATATTCGCATTTACAGATTCCAACTTTACAGAGCTGCTTTGCGAAGTTGGCACCTTAAATGCGAATATTGGTAAAATCATTATTGCATTCGTTTGTCCACTGTTGGTCCACCCGTTATTTTCATTTGTCCATCCTCCAAAAAAGTTATGCATAAAAAAAAATTGTAACACCCCCAAGTGATTATTTTACATTATTACGCAAAATATAATAAAAATAGGGTGGACAAATGAAAATAATGGGTGGACAATCACGTGCGCGTTGTGGACAAACGATATCCATACATAATTATGAAAAATTATCACTTGGGGATGTTACAATTTTTTTTTGTGCATAACCTTTTTTTGTGGGGTGGACCAAAGAAAATAACGGGTGGACAAACGTGGACAAACAGTGGACAAACGAATGCAATAATGATATTACCAATATTCGCATTTAGGGGTGCCAACTTCACAGAGCGCTACGCGCGCGATTCATTTTTGTTTTTTGAACGACCATATAATTTTCTTTTACAAAATTTACACCAAACCATAGTCGATTAAGCTTTAAATTATAATTACATTTCTTTGCGTCTTATTAAATTCGTCATATTTGGAAAATCTTATTGATTTCCGCAACATTTCCGTCTGCCATATTGAATTTAAAAATTTGGAACACGGAATCAAAATCAGCGTTCGCGGTAACCCCCATTTACCTAATTTCGCTGAAATTTTTAAATTTTTATGTATTTCGCAACACTTTCGTCCGCCATTTTGGATCAACCATTTGGAATTTCCTAATTTTGACCTAATTTTGATTCGAAATCAGCGTCCGCCCCTTAATCCAAATTTCGTCGAAATCGGAAAACCTTTAAGATTTTTGCATCTTTTCCGTCCGCCATATTGGATAAGTCTTTTTTAATTATCATAATTTTTACCATGTTTTTAAAAGAGCGTCCCCGAAAATTCCTTGTTACCAAAATTCACCATTTTCGGATTACTTTAACTGCCTCAACGAATAGAGGCTTCAAAAAAACGTCTATACGCCTTTTTTAAGATAATGATATCTCAATTTGCATATTCTTTTATACCTGTATCAATGTCCTCATCGTTTATCTCGTAATTTTTATTCGACCGCTGGATGGGCTTGTGAACGAAGATGTCCATGCAAGCGAGGATCGGACCCTGATCATCGCGCAAGGCCTGCATTGTATAGGTCATGATCGTTGCTAGAAGGTTCCGTTCTGTGAAGGGTCGCAGCAGTTCGAGGATTTGTGGTGTCAGACGGAATGGTACGAGTTCCGGTATAGGTATTTGTATACTACTTCCGAAAGCGTGACCGAAATCGATGCCTAAGCAACGTCCAGTCGTGACGTGTACCAGGGTGTTCTGTAGGTGGCGATCACCGATTCCTGCGAGCCAATGCGCCACACACATGGTCGCGTAACTGGTGACGAAGTTGCGTCGCAGCATAACAAAACATTCCGGGGATGGACTAATCGAAACAAACGCATCACGTAGAGCTGTTTGCTTCGTCTCTCTAATCAGACGATTCATGTTCTCCGTGACCGCTTGCTGCCTGTATTTGGATACAGCTTCTTTATAATAATCGCTCAGCGGTGGTTTGGGTACCGCTTCACATATCCAGTCTGTATATTTCTTAACAATGTTTTGGCAACAATCTATCTCTCTATTTGACAGAGTTAAGTATATTAGTTCATTCAGAGATCTTGTGTTTTCAATCCATTGTATGAGACCGAACGAGTTCGATAACGGAATTACCTACAAAAGGAAAGTTGACGTGTTACAGTAATGAAGATATGTTGACAATATTTAAGTTGAAAGATAAATATGTATCACCTCATACGTGTCGATGGCCAAGCGTCTCTGTCTGCAGTCAGGATCGTTGCGCAATGTTCTGTTCATAGTGGAATATAGTTGCTGTAAGCCCCGGTCCATTCTTAGATCTTCGCCAAATTTTACCAGAAACTTGTACTCTTTACCATTGTCGCCTATCATGCTGATACGAATCGGTTTGCGCAGTGATTGCATGACCTCCACTTGCGGCTCGAACCGCACGATTTTTACATGGTAGCGCAGCATGGGTTCCCTATCACCGGTGTATTGTCCGGGTATCTCGATACTACCACCGATGTATTCCTGCAAGAACGGGCTATATTTCACCAGCTTATTTGTGCTCAGTTTCCTATTGTTTCGGGACTTGTCGTTCAATGATTGTAAAAGTTTTTTCAATTCTTCTTCCGCAACTTTAGGCTTCCGCAACTTCTCAGGCTTCAAAGATGCTATATCGCTCTTGTAACATCCAATTTCTGTAAAAATAGCACCTGGTCGCGGGTTCTTTCCTTCTATCGTGCTTATGTTGGAATCTGGATAGACTTTTTGCAAGAGCAATTCGATGGCCATATTTTTTCTTTCCGAAGATAGATCCTGTATCGCCTTTTCGACGTAGTGTTTCAAATACAGTTCTGGTTGCACCACGTATTGTATCGCTCGCAAGAACCGCTCGTACTCTTTCGCTTTGTCGTGTAAGATCACATCCTTAAGAATACTGCGGTTCCTTTCGACGGTAAGGTAATAATTATAGATAATCGCATCGGGATATTTCTCTGCGAGCTTTTTGATAATCGGTATAATCGCGGTTGAAATCGACGGTGTTCTCAGATGGGAAAAGAGCAGGTCTCGCCAGCGCAAAAACAGCCACGGTTGCAATTTAGCACATTCTTGGACGAATGTTTCTTGCGTCTTGTCGTTCTGTAATCGTTCAGGTTTCAGCAAACAAGGGAAGTAATGCGTAGCTTCGAGACAATCGTGATACATGGATTTCAAAGTGGACGACAGAAATTCTTGGAAGATCTCGTCGCTTTCTACGTCAGTACTCATTAATCTGTCGTAACAGTGTTTAGCCAGGGCGCAGTAGTGTTTGCCAACGTTGGCGGTGGTCGTATCCTTGCAGCAAGATTGCAGCTTCTCCAAACTATAACGCAGCAAATATTTCTGGATATTATCCAGATCATCCACTGGTATTCCCGGTACTGCTGTTATTTCTTTTCCGTGTTCTACTTTTCCTATGTCCCGCAGGATCGTGGTGTTGTACTTTAATGCTATCGCAAATTCCTTGTTCTCCCTGCTCAAGAATTCGATCTTCGAAGCCATTGTGCTGATATGTTCTCTGATGGCATTACTCGTGTCGATATCGAGCTCACCGTTCTTATTCAATAATTTATGCGAGTTTTTCCAGGAAGCAGTGTAATTGGACATTTTCTTGGAAATGTCCGTTTCAACGTCGGCAAATAAAGACTTGAGTCTAGCTTTAAGCCACATTACATCCAGATAACAAACGTTCTCCTCATAAAATGCTTCACTTGTTACATAATTTAGATGTTTCTCGGCAATATATCGGTGTTTTTGATTCAACGCAGCGTTGATGATACCTAATCGGAGCTGATAATTGATTTGATCACACCGCTTTGTCACTTCTTGTTCTCTGTATTTGTTCTGGAACAATATCGAGGAATATGTTCGATAGGCAGCTAATTTGTTCCATTGAATAAGATTGTCTCGAATTGTAGTAGTTTTCATTGACCATAAATTCAACAGCGCCACCATTCTGTTCAAGTACTCTGCTTCGTTCGCGCAACGAAGAATCTTGAGGGAAGCATTGAGATCGTTCATCATTTGTAGCTTGTATAATTTGTGTATTCGCAATTCGGTGCAGAGAGGATTGAGTCCAACCCATTGCTTTCCCGTCATATCTAAGAGATCATTTAACAGATCGGTTGCCTTTCTCACATCCTCGTTGAGCAGAAACATCACCAGATTTTCGCCTGTCAAGGGCATAAGATGCTGCAATTTTTCTTGATCATATATCCACGATTGCTGTATCTCCATAACCGAGTTTATAGGCAAATCTTCCTTTTCCGACATCATATGCACATAGGCATCGCAAGTATACGGGATTATCCAGTCTCTCCATGCGTCGTTCCAGATACTGCATAGGTTATTTCTCACATGTTGATTATCAACTCGTTTCTTCACGAGTTGATTGATCGCTGACCAGTCACAGAGATTGTTTACTGCTTCAAGTAACCCTTGCAAGCAATGTTCCTTTATTGAAGAATCTGTTATTTCTTCATAAGCTTTCGTAAACGCATCCTTTGCTCGAACCCAGTCACCGTTTACCTCCGCGAGAGCCGCTTCCTACATAAAGAATGATGGATAACACATAATCTTTATAATCTAAGTAATATAATTTTTATATTTCTAACAAATTCTATTTTATTAGACAAGTTTCAAATTTTGACAGAAATTATAAACAATTTGTTTTAAAAAGAAGGACAGGAAAACTTTTTTTTAAATGTGAAAAGAACATAAAAACGAATAAAGTTAATGATTTTTTTATGAATATAAGAAATTATCCTTGATCTCGTTATATTCAAATTAACTCGATAAAACTGTTTACGTCTAATATCTTAAAAATTACCTGCACGTTCTGGTCGAAAAATTGTCCTCGGAAGACATTTAGAGTGACGTCAACATCATTCAGAGATTTATAAAGAGACGCCAGTTGCACCCACTTATTGGTCTCATCGCGATGAATTACATCGTCCTGTATTCGCATTCTCTTGCTTGATGTGGGTAATGAGTCGTCCTCCTGCGCATCAGGCAGTAAACTGCGTTCCAAGAGAAGAACACCGAGAGCGTTCAAATGATTAGCCTTAGATGCCTTCATTACGTCTCGCGGATCACAACAATTGGCGATTGTAGCAACGTTTTGACTCAACTTTAGCAACGTTTCTAAAATAACAGCGTTGAAAGAACTGTCCCTCTCGCACGATTCATGTAGGATTTTCTTCAGACTGTTTACGATGGTCTGACGGAAATTATCAGATTTATTTTCTTGATCAGTCGTTTCCTCGATCAGTGAACAGAACAGAGACACGATCACGTCTTTACAGATCAGCCGATCCAATTTAACTAACTGTTGAAGCGGTACGATAAAACTCTTGTGAGATATCTCGATGTCAGGAACCTCTCCGATCCTATAGTTCCTAGATAAAAGTAGAAAAAACGTTAGCATAGAATTATTCGGAATTGAGCTAAAAAATTATCAAGTCAAAATAATCTTACCTGTACAATTTCACACTACTTCTCTGTCTGATATTCTCCTGGTTTATTCTTTCTGTCCGTTGCAAATTTTTTCGTATTTGATCGTTACGGAAGTTGTTTGTGACATTTGGTGTATTCGCCAGAATTCTGGTGAATGTCTTGCGCTTCGCGGTCTCTAGCGGTTGTCTCGACGAGGATGCAATTATCGTTCGATCAAATCCAGTGTTGTGCAATGAAATATCAAGCATTGTAGCTGCATCCGCGGCGTTGTCGTCGTCGTCGTCGTCAAGAGTCGGTTCGAACTGCAGATCTTGCGTTGTGCGTAAATCTTGCAAGAGACGTGAATGAGAGAATGTAGGAATCATACCGCTTAAATCGTTATTAACACTCTGAGAAAAGATGCTGTAGCTCATTTGAGAGGCGAGTGAGTCGACGAAAATTGGCGTTACGCAGCTCAGATTTCGCCTTTGCCAGGAAACGGTTATGTTAAACTCCTTGAAACGACTTGTATTACAAGGTAAAGGATCGTTGAATATCTTCTTCGTATAATATGTCGATTTAGTGGCCTGTTGCAACATTAGCAATGCCACGAAGGGTGCGAATGCATCCTCTTCCGTTATCAGCTGAGGCGTATACATTTTTAAAAGCGAGACCAATAGATCCTTCAATTTCTTTGTTCCCAGGTTCGTCTCCTCTATCCAGAACTTTAGTATTTTGTCCTGTAGATCGGGAGATGGGTCCAATAGACCGGTCAGTAGATTTCGCTCACTGACAGATAGTAAATTTTTCACGATTGCACTGTTGTCCGCGATATCTGCCGAACATCTCTTGTGGATCCTCATAAGTATGTCATAAACCAATTCTCGGTGTTCCGTGATATTGTCCTTGACGTATAGAATCACTGTTTCCTGTTTCTCAGGCAGCTTTTCTATCGGCAATATATTCACCACGTCACGAACGATTCGCAATGCTACCTTCTCGCAGCACGACATCCGAGCCTCTAAGATCTTCTGCAGCCTTATATGGTACAGATTGTCAATGATGTTTTCCGCAGGGAGTCCAGGTATCGCTAACGCTAATATTTCTAGAGATTTCGCCTGGTACTTCTTCGCATTCATGGCACTAATCGCGACATTAATATAATTTTGGGCTACCTCGGGATAAATTTGGCAGAGATGAGCGACGCGTTTCACTTGTTTGTCCAAGTGATACAGTGAAGAATCACCGAGGATCTTGTAGATTTTGTCCTTTACTTCATTTTTATCTCTTTCGCGCCTGTTGTTATCTAGAAAACGTAGATACAAACCGAGACACTCGCAGCACTGCAGAGGCGTCTCGTCCGAATCAGATGCATTCCAATTTTCCAATTGCTTCAGTAGAAAGTTAACGATATCATCTTTAGTTACAATCTCCTCTATTATATTATTGTTGAGAAATATCAGGATAAGAAATACTGCAGCTGACGGCGCGGATATTATTTGTTGGTTTAGGAAATCGCTCGGCAGCCGTAAGCAGCTGCGCCATTTTTCTACCATAGTCCTTAACAGATTGAGATTGTACTTACGGACGCGATTGTTAGTGTCAGAATTTTTTTCGAATATTTTTTCACTAAATCTCTCAAAAAGTTTTTGTGCCTCTGCTCTACTGTCTTCGTTGTTTGGTTTGGCTACATCGTGCCAATCCATTAGTATCTCCAAAACGTCCGTAATAATGTAATTCAAATTATTGTTTCCTTGCAAATAATTAACGATAGTCTTGATGATTTTTGTCAGCGAGAACTTGGCGTAAGGCTTGAATACCTCATCTGCTGTGTTTGAAATAATTTTTAGCATGAATAGCTGAATATTCACATGAATATCATTGAGCTGCATAACGTCGAGGAAATTCTTAAGCAACTCGGGTTCTGTGTCAGTCGATATGAATGCCTTTCTGATATGTCGTAATAGAACGCAAATATATGGCATGCATTCATGTTTGTTAAAATCGTCGCTTGTTAAGGTGATGGTCGTCACATTATGTGTGCGAAGTGGAGCGGAATCGGCGGAATTTATTGTCGGAGTGGAATGATGAAAATCGGCCGGCAACACGACACATTTGTTGAGATCATAGGCATTAATATCCTCACTTAATGTACAAGTCGATAAATCATAGCTGTGAACATAGGAATATCTATGCGTCTGTTGCTCCTTCCTGGCGACTTCCGTGGATCTGATATTGACTGTGATCTCGCAGGTTTTTGGATAATCCTTAAAGGTCTGACCAAGTTTGTACTGTGTGCTACAGTTTATAATATTTTCCCAAATGCATTTACGAAATATACGGCTTATTATAGTTGCATTACTATAGTACTTTTCATTCAAGCTTATGATCGCCAATAAGAAATTGTATGCAGAACGATGCAACAGACGCATGAGTTTTTGTTCTACTGACTGTCTGAATACTTTTGTCTGTATATGTATGCTGCTGTGTATCAGTTTGAATGTGTCACATTTAACAGACCTTTTGATCAGAATTTTTGAATCAGATTTTAGATTCATTGAACTCTGTGTGCTCATTTTGTTCATCTGTATTTTGTTCTTATCCACTCTGGCAAACATAATTGTAAGTAATTGGGAGTATCCAATCATCGTTACGATTTTTTGCTTCAATGCATCATAGTCTTTAGTTAAAATGTACGATAAATTAGTGTATTCATTGTACAGAACTTCGAAATTACGCTCAAAGAAACTTTCGATAGCGACTGAGTCGCAAAAATTAAACGCTGGCAGGAGAAACCTGTGCAAAATATGAAGTCTTTTCGTTTCAGTAGTGTTTATCTCCATAAACTTAGAGTAGGTTTCTTGCAGCGATTCTAGAACGTGTTTAAGGGACGCTCCATAGTAGTATCCACGCAGATGCTCCTCCAGTTTTTCGTCGAAGAGACGATTTCTATCGGTAATATGTCGCTCGGTACCGGCGACAACGTTTATCACGCACTCGAGCATTATCACTGATCTGGTCGTCGACAGCAGTACTAGCAGTGTCTCGAAGCAATTGATCACTTTCATGGTGTTCACGCTCGTCTCAGATAGATTCGAGCAAAGACTGTTGAATCTTAAGGCCCTACGTATCTGCAAGTCATTGCGATCTGTTAGGCAGACGAAGAAGTTTTTAAGAATCTTTGTCTTATACTCGAAATTGTCATTATTCGTTAATTCATCCTGAATCCACTGATAGAATTCATCATTCTGCTTGACCTCCGTGGGCTTTGACTTCAGATGCACCGCGATACTGTAAATATTTATTAGTCTCTCTTTGCGACTGTCCACATTAAAAATGACGTTCTTTAGATAAGTAAATTGCTGTAGAATCCAGTCGACTATGATGTCCACGTGAGCCTGCAGTTCGCGCCTGTGCCGTTTCAGGAACAGCAACATGTCTTCAATCCACTACAGCAGGAAGGTCGGATTGTTATGCAATATATCAAAGACGTGGGTGATCGCGCTCACGTGTGTCAACATATATTTGAAGATCACACTTCTGAATGTATTCAGAAAATGTTCGCCGTGCGTGATCGTGCAGTCCACACTGATTAATGGAAAATTGTTAGACATGAACTTAACCAGTGTCTCGATTATCGCTCGAACATCATCGGGTATTATCACTGGTGTCTCAATTATCGGCGGGAGTAGCGAGAACTGAAATTCCATCAAAGCTCGCAAGTACTCAATCATGCTCAAGTCCTTGCAGGCCAATTTCCCAATACATTCATTCACCAAAAACTTAAAAATCTGCGTAATTGTGTCATCAGCATTCGTGAAAGCACTTGTTTCTAACATCGTTGGATTGAACATGTCACACCGCTTTAATAGAATCAGACCATTAACGTGTTGAATCAGATCGTCGCAGCAATTGTTTTTTTTGATATCTTGTAGATCAAGAAGTTTTGTGATGATTTTCCGAATAAAATTTAAAAGATATTTGTTAAAAATATCCGGCAGAACATAATTATATCTCGATCTCATCGAATTTAACAGAGTTTCCAAGACATGTGGCAGTTTATCCATCATCCTAATATTTTTCATATTGAAACCGAGTGTTCGTGGATGCATTATACATCTAATCGTTAAAGCGGACAATGACTCGTCCCATAACGATTTCGGAAAATTGACCTGGAAAACAAATAATTAGCAAAACTTTATTGCAAAATTATTTATCAATTAATACGTAGATAGATATTAATTCAAATAAATCCTATTTATTAAACTATAGGTAATCATTTGTTCGTAATTGTCAATCAATAATCACATTTTGCCTTAATTATTTTTAATATTAAATTTGATTATTCGATAAATCTCGATTATATGTATATAGCAATGTAAACTAAAACTAAAAGATTGAAATAACTTACGTTAACGTTCAATAGCATTTGTACGAAATTTAACGTAGTCATCAGAACTTTGCACTGTAGTTGTTCGAGTTCTCTAGATTTCATTGTAGTCGAGGACTCTTTGATTGTTTCCCAGAATTGACAAGTAAAATTACGAATATAGACAAAAATTAGTTGCTTGTCTATATCATTGGCGGGAAAGAGTTTTTCTACACTTAGCAATTTCTTATTTATCAGCCACATGTAACAATCGAGAGCTTTCAATAGTGACTTCATATTACTAGCCGAGGAAATATCCTCCATGCTTGATTTTAAGCCTTTTAAGATGATATCATCGTTCAGACGTTCTGTTCCATAAGTATCAACGAAGTTCTGCATCGTTTCCTGCGCGGAACTGTCGATATGTTGCGACACGTTAACGTACAGTTCCATGCATTTCGCACGGTAATGCTCATCGAAATTTCCGCATTGTGACAGCAACCAGTACAGAGCGTAAGTCAGTGTTGCGTGATCGAACTCGTGCGGTTTTCGACGGTCATGATTGGGTGTTTTTAGACTTTCCGCCTCGACTTTCATTACTTTCTCGATATGGGCCAATGCATTCGTGATTGACAGATCATTGCATCCATCTAAGCTGCGGACAAAACAATAAAATATTTCCAACCAGTATATTGACACTAGGTTGTCTTCCTCGCGTAAAATCTTATAGAGATGATTGAAGGCTACGGCTGCGGCTATGCGTTTATGCGTCAAAGGATGCAACGCGAGATTGTTGATCTTTTCGATGATCATCTCCACATGTTGCACTCTGTCTGTTTTGGCCTGCCTGTTAAACAGATTGATTTATCAATCGCTCTGATATTGACATTTGTCTTAAAAAAAATGATAAAAACCTAGTTCATATTGAGATACCTGATTGACCAGAGTGTGAACTCTGCAAGACACATGCCGGAGAATTCGCGCAAAGCGGGATTCGAGTCGTTGATCAAACTGTCGAAAAGTGAATCGATTACAAACGACATTGCCTCGAGCTTGGAGCTCCACCAATGCATTAGCTGCATCGCCAGTGGACGAAAGAGGCTACATACGACCTCATCTGAGTCGCAGCCGAGAACAAGTACGGTCTGACATAAAGTGCTATAAAGAGTGGGAAAGCGAGTCTCTGGATCGGACCTTATTGAGCCGATAATAATAGTTATCATTGAGTGTAGAACCTCGCAAGCTGCGATCTTCGTGCGCCGATCGCTGGAGTCGCGCGCTAACGCAATTACCCGTGGTAGCATCCGGTCAAAATGGATAATCAGTTGTACATCTGGCAGTAACAGACTGTACTTGCAAACTTTGAATAGTTCTTTATAATCCCAGGACGCTCCAGTATTACGAGAAGCTTGCTCGTGCACAAAACTCGTTAGCATATCGTGATCAAGCGATCCGAGGAACAGTAAAACTCGCCGCTGGTAGTTCCGCAGCGTATAATCTGTATTGATAACATCAACATGTTTCACGCGCTTTCTCGCCGCTATCAAGTCTTGTGAGACCTCAAAAGAGCTTTCCGTGCTGCACAAATAAGGTTCTAAGTACACGATGATTTCACGTAATAATTCGTTTATTTTTTCATCTTGTTTCTGTTCCTGTGCCTTTGCTATCCATATCTCGAGAGAAGTGAGCGCGGTATACGCGAGTTCCAAGTTGCTCAGACCAACAGTGAACGCGATCTTAAACATCGATAGTGTGCGCGGCAGCGCATCTTTGACATACATGAAGGGTGTGTCTAGGATCAGGTAGAGACATGCGATTAGTAGTTCATTGGAGAACGTAGGAATTAGATCGAGAGTGTACCATAAGTAATTAGATAAAAGCTCCTCCATTCGTCGCAACTCTGCGCTTTTCTCTTCCTCTTTGTCTTCTGATATATAAGTAAAAACTTTCATACCAGATCGAATCAATTTGTAGAAGCCAGATATCAGCGGATATTTGTACGATAATCGAATTACTTCGCAGAGAAATCTGTGTACGGTTTTGGCGAACGTTTGCGGCTCTGATGCATCGATCACGTCGACATAGAGGTCCACGAGATTCACAAACACACGGAAGTCCGCTTGATTCACGGCGTTCTGAGTCAGAGCTACATCGGATAATACAGTATCCTCGTTCCTTCGTTTCACGTTTATGTTCAGGCGATTTATCAACCTGATGCATACGTCTACCATAGTGTTGGCTACGTATTGTACTAACTGTTCTTGTGATATTCCTCCATGATATTTCTCAACATTCAATAGCTCCGTCCACAGCGGTAGGTAATTCTTGTAGCATACTGGTGACTGTTTCAGATTGTTCAATTCCCGTTGCAATTCTGCGTCAAGCGCCAAAGTGTGCGAGCAACTCCACGCAATACCGTCATAAACTAATCACAAAAACGAGGTTTTAATACATTGAAAATTTTCGAAAAAAAAATAAACTTCATTATTATCATATAATTACTCTTTAGGTAATTATGAATAAAAATATTGTATCGAATAAAATTTTCTTTAAAAATTCATTATATATACAATTATTTATCAAAGATCATCGAATTTATTTACCTATACTATCGAGGTATCGCTGCAGTAGATCTTTATTGACGCTCGCAAGATTGCTGATAGTTTTAGTCAATGCTGAAATGGCGACCGCGTTGTTAGATATTGCTAAATCGGGGAATCTCTTGATCGCGTAGATACTAAGCTTTATAAGAACATTAATGTTTTCAATTGTAACATCAGTCATGTGATACAGTATTTCTGAGAGTATTTCTTGATAATAACAGATGCTCTCTATCATCGTCGAATGACTATGCTCGCTTGAAAAAGAACAAAGAATTATTATTCTTATTATAAGAATTCTTATTATAAAGAATTCTTATTATAAAGAATTATAAAGAAATTCCAATATAAATTGTTTAAAATTGTCTATATGCTCATTTCTATTTATATTTACTTATCATTGAGCCACCTTTTCACATTGTTTGACTGTTATATATCTCGCGAGCATTAAAATGCGACAAAACTTCTCATTTTTCGAATTTATTAGATTTTATTTCGGCTTTCAATATTGTTTTATTAAAACAATGTATGAATCTTATAAAAAAGAATTTGAAACTGAAAATTAGGATATTTTTCTTAAAAACTTGTATTAATGAAAGATTAATTCTTGTCCACTTACAAAATATTTTACAATTAAATGTTAATAATTTTCATACTTCTTTTTTAAGAAAAATCGACAGGTTAAAACAACTTTATTTTCATATTGCGCATTCTTTATTCAAAAAAATCAATAAAATTAATTTTTATGTACTGACGATGGTCAAAACTTGACCGAAACATTTACTTTTCTCTTTTTTTAAAATATATGATTTTTACAAATGCGTTGTGGCTGTATGCTCATTTCTATTTATGTTTGTTTATCATTGAGCCACATTGTTTAACTGTTTAAAATTATCCTCATATATCTAAAATATTTTACCTGGAACAATGAGGAAGCGCGTAACTGGTTGTAATGGAATACATATGTTCTACTTTCAATGCAGTCTTGTGCACTTTGCATGGCGCAGCCATTTGACTGAAGCCATAAACAATTAATCGCAATGTGGTTACATCTAAATTAGTTTTTTCGAATTCTCTACAGAAATATTCCAAAAATTTCTAAAACCAAAAATACATCGTAAATTATAAAGCTGGAATTAACTAAAGAATATAATTTTATTATCTATTATGTTCTTTGAGATTCAGTTCATAAGAATTTCCTTTTTAGTTGCAAATAACAAATTAAAATGTTTTGTATGTTTTATTATTTAATATAATGTCTTACCTTTAATATTTCGCTCTCGTCACTATTTTTATTTATAAGAATTTGCCCAATAATTCGATAAAATTTTTTCAATGCACGTTGTCCACAAATGCCATAAGTGGTTGTTTTGAGCGATAAGCGTTGAAGGATATCATGCCAATACATGCAATCAGGATACAGTAGATTTTGAAATAGATTCATATGACGACGTAGAAAATCAAGTGCTGATATCATAACTTTTTTGACCCTCTCCTGGTTATCCCCTTGTTGATTTGGTTGGCTGAGATCTTTGATCCATTTGTACAAATTAGGGAGAAGTATATCCTTTATTGCATTCAGCGGTTTTACACCATCTAATATGTCCGCAAGAGCATCAAAATACAAATGGAAGTCCTGTCGTACGTTGATATTGAGATTATACTGCACATAAAATTATATCATATAAATATATATTAGTTCTTCAAAAATTAGTAAATTATCTTACAATTAAGTTTAAGGATCATTATTGGACTTTACCTCTTGACACGCATCAGCATGTAGTTGTCTGAAAATAGTATCTAAATACCGCGACGAGCGAACACTTTCATTGTGCTTAATTATTTTACCCAGTATACAGAATATAAATCTTTTTTCTAAAATAAAATTGATATTATATTCTGTACACAATTCAATTCAAATAATATGTTTTTACCTTTTATTTTAATAATATGTTTTTACCTTTTACCTCAAATTTATTAAATCTCCAACAAAACTCATGAATTGTTTCATTAAATTTTAAGTCATAATCCTTAAATAATTCTATCAATTTTATAAAAGCATTACAAGCATGTTTTTTGACAAGATATTTACATATTACATTTAGTCCTAACTGGCACACAAACTGCAATAAATTATAACACAAAAATATTATTATAAAATATTAATATGTATAGAAAAATATATAACATCAAATCTCTTTAGACCTACGTATTATAATTTATAAAGTACTATCTATTACTAATATGATAATATTATACTTTAAACTTTTGACTCATTAGATGTCATTAATCACTAATTATTATTTTTATCATGTACTATTAACATCTATTAAAATAAATAATATCAAATGTATAATATATCTTACCTTAATTTGATCAATATATTGTATAAAACATGGAGTAGTATAAAAATTTTCAATAAAAAATGTAAGAAAATGAAATGCTTCTTTTAGCGCATCGTTAAGATGTTTGTTACCTGGTACATAATGGTAAAGTTCATATTTGAGGAAACTCAACAAGCCATTATTTTCATCAAATATGCTGCATACAATTAATTCTAAAAAACAAATTATATTAATATATGCAGATAAATTGTTTCATAATCAATTCACACACACACATAATTTTTAATTATATTCATAATTTTTTAAAATATACAATATATTCTTATAAAATTATAATACAGTCAGAAAAAAATGAGATTTTGTAAAATAAATTATATATTTTAATGTGGAACAAATAATTCCTTCATCAAAGCTTTTAAAAATTTTGAGTGTAAATATTTGTAAAAAAAATAGATTCTATATATTCCATAATATTCAAATATAACACAAAATGAATAAGAAATATTTTGTTTTTCATAAAATAACAAAATATTGTTATAAAATATCATATGTATTTTTATATTTATATTATTAATATTTACCCCTGTGTTCGAGCGAAACAATTGCGAGGAATTCATGACCATTCTCACAGATATTCGACAATTCGTAATAATTTCTAGTAGATACTGCCTGTTTGAATATTTTCACAAAGGTCTGATATGAATCCATATTGTTTAATCTCTTACCTATCTTCTTCTTTTTTTAGAAAATGCCTACGCTGACACTAAACATACAGACACTTAAATCTCGTTTGAAAAGTATAAGTTACTTCACAGAACATATACTGAGAAGCGCAAATATCGTGTTACCATACCACATGTTACACGATGGCGACAAGAATGATCGTCACGCTCCTAGTGACAGATACTAGTCCCTTCGAACTCTGTGTGTTGTGTGTGTGCACGCTTATGACATTTTAGTGACATCCGTACGCGCGTTCGAAGAGATCCTAATACTTTAATTACATGATCGAAACAACACTCGATGTCACTGTTGACTCGAAGTAAAATATGTCCATCCAGCCGAACGATTACGTTCAACGTTAAACTTCGTTAACAACCTGTTGCGCAGGCGCGCGCACTCCCGAAATTGCCTGGCCCAGCCGCTATGTTGTCTCCCATTGCCCGATCCTAGTTTCACCCCCTTGAGTTACCTGCTACATGACTCACAATGTTATCATCATGACTCACGTTAGAAATATCGCAGACTTGACAGAATAGACCAGAGACCTCTTTCGGAGAATTATTAGAATTGTCATAGTTTTTGCTTGTTCTATCGATAATAGAAAATTTAAATCTTACGCACCTTACGCATGCATATAAAATAAATAGCTGCGTTTAGTAGAAAAAGCGACTTTGTACTTAACTGTTGTAAAATTCCTGAATATAATTGGTTTATACATTTAGATTTAACGAGAAACTAAGGGCAAGACCATCAATCATATTAAAGAATTTTAAAGAACAATTGAAAAGCTACTTTTTCCGTTGAATGCAGCCATTTGTATTAAATGACCTACGCGCGCGCGAATGTGCGTTTATAAAATATAATAATCTATACGTATATGTGTACAACTGTACAATATAAAAACTATCTATGGATTATTAAAGTCTACGACGGGTATACGTATCCATACATGTATATTGTATAAATCTATAAATGTGTTACAAAAGTGTGTGTGTGTATATATTTAGAATACATATGTCAAAAAAATAAATTTTTTTCCTCTGTTTAAGTTTATGTGATTATATGTATGTATCTTGGATTTCAAAAATTTATAAATAAATAATAAATTACCTTTATTTTATTATAATAAACGTTATTTAATGGTAGCTTTATATATAAGCGTAATTTTACATTTGTATAATAATGTATATATGTTTGATATTTAGTAAAAAAGATAAAGTTCTAATACAGTCTAGTGCAGGATAAAAATATAGACCTAAAAAAAGTCTCAAAGAAATTGTAGTATTACATATACATTAACCGTATCCAAAATATCGTGTAAGTATTAAAAAGTATAATGTATGAAAAGTACCGTTACATAGTCAATTGCGGTCAACAAGACGCTTTACAGTTTTGTCTGGTTTGTATATACGTACCCATTTATCCATACACACGACATGTATGTATGAGTTCTCATTTAACGGCACCATGCAGCATGCATGCACGAACGAATCAGCTCGATCAACACGAATGCAGTGCCGATGCCGATACGCTACTTGCTGATTTGCGCATGTGCATCGCACGTTATAACAGTCGAGAGTGTCGAGAGTCAAGTATTTATAGTTGAAAGATCCTCTGTTGAGAATTTTCGATCCCTTTCAGAAACGTTCTTTGAACGGAACAAATGAGTTTCGAAAAATTCAATCAAGCGAAAAATTAAGTGAAAGAATATATTTGACCAGGGAAACTTTACGGGAAATTGGGAACAGGTAAGTCATCCTCGTCTTTAATTTAGGTCCTTTGGCCTTGAATTTAATCCGGACATTTTTCAAATACACACAGCCGAAGAAAAACATATACCAGAGGTCAAGAGAAAGTTAAAAACTTTATTTTGACATCATGAGATAAAGAAGAAATGATTTTCTATTACAAAATTTGACTATTGATGAATTAAGAGTTAAAATAAAGTCATTTTAATTTTTTATTGAACCTTTTGTGCGTAATTTCCTTGGGTGGATACGTGTACATTCTACGAATTGAATAATTATGGCTGTTTTCCAGCTAGGACACAGAAACGTTACACTGTGCTCCACTGTGTAAAGACTTGTTGGAACGATAGAGCTCTAATTGGTAACACTGGCATACTCTACACGTTCGTACTTAGCTTTTTACAGTGTCGAGCAGTGTAACACTGTGTCACAGTTGGAACACTTTGTGTAAGACACAGTGTTACACTGTGTCATCTGTGTACGTTGTTGGAAAACACCCTATATGTGCGTGTTGTCAATTTGTTTTATTTCAGTAAACAATAAAACATCAACGATACGCTATAAACAATGGGAGAAAAATGACATTTTAATTGCAGTTAACTGAAGATTATTAAAATCACAATTGATTTGGATCGATCATATGATTTTAAAATCTATTTCGTTCTAATTGATCGAATTTTAATCTTTAATTTCCAATGCATGCTTGATATATGGGTTTTAATTATAGATGGTCCTAATAGTGAGTTCGTTTTACTCATCATGATACGCATGATATGTTATCATTCCTTTTTGATTATCCTTTAATAATATTCAGTAATAACAAAGATAAAATAATACAATGTTATGCATATTATGCATGAAATGGAACATTATCATATATTTTCGTTTGTATTTTGAATCTGAAAATGTTTGCAACACAGACATTTTGCAAGATGTCTTGACTATCTGCGGATATTCGACTTCGAATACTTTGAACTGTTCCTGTTGTGTAATTTCGAGATTTTGGTGCCCACTAAATACATCACTGCACTGTTTATCGCGACCGTGACGAGGCGTGACGCGATAGTGTAGTGTCATGCCGTGAATTTATATAGTCGGGTACATAAAGTGGATGCGTATAGTTATCTGAATGATTTATTTTCATTTGCAGAATTAAATATAAGGTGTGTCAGTTATAAATGGATTGTCTACTGCTTGGCATATCTCTTCTCAGTTGTTTGGCGATGCTGTTCGTCTTAACGAGACGATACTTCTCGTCTCGAGGAGCAAAATTACTAAAATTGCCGGAGACATGGTGGACGCCCGGTATCGAGAATTCTGTCAACAATGATATCAGACCATATAAAGTTACTTTTTCTGAAGAGGTATTTGCAGGGTCGACAAAATTATTTATTTATTATAAAGTTACTCATTACTGTTATCGTTATTATACTTGTGAATCGATATGATTGGAAAAACATTTCTATACATAAAAATATCCAGACAGAACACAATATTTATAAAATATTTACAAGATATTTATATAACTTTGAAAAATGAATAGTAATAAATATTTATCTTAAATTCTGTGCTGTCTGGGAAAAAGCAATTTCATAAAATGGTTCAATTAAACAGCTGTTTACAGATAATAAACAATTAACATTGTTTGCATGTAATGATAGATTTGAAAGAGCCTTTAATAGTCAGTGTAGAAACCAGAGTTGTAAAGAATGAATAACAATGAGTACTCACTTTTGAAAGTCAAATGAATTTATCTCGATATGATTGAGAAAATATCTTATAAAAAATCAGTTTAAGAAAACAATACAGTAAATTAAATATTAATTGTATGCAATAGAGACAATATTGTTTATAGATGGTAAAAGATTTGAAGTACCGATTAAAGCATACCAGACCTTTGACACCACCGTTAAAAGACGTTGCTTGGAATTATGGCACTAATACCGACGCTCTGCGTAAATTCTTGGACTACTGGGCTAACGAATATAATTTCAATGAACGCGAGAAGTACATAAATCAGTATTCGCATTTTAAAACAAATATTCAAGGTACGAGAATACGATCGACAATAGAAAAGTATATGTGTATTTGTGTAGCTTGAAACGTAGAGGATTTATCATGTAATTTTTTTCCCTAGGATGGAAATATAAAAAGTGAAAATTTTTTGTATGTATGTATATGTACTGTTATTCTAAAAAAAAGTTACATAATTGATGCTCAGGTAGTAAATATTTTTTGCTGCCTGACTTAATAGATTTTGTAGACTATTATGATAAGATGCTAGCTTATATGATACATAATACTAAAGATTTCAAAATCTTTATATAAGGATTTTATTTATAATAGGATTAATATAATTCTACTTATATTAATATAAATTCTATAATTTTAGTTATAAGATTTTTAAATATAGTTGTATATTCTGTTGTAAGCTTATGTATTTTATATTTGATTTTAATATAGTATATTTTATATATAATTCCATATATTGATTTAAATAAAATAAAATCAAAACGAAATCTGGTACTTGAATATATAAGTATTCGAACTATTTCCGGTCTGAAAATTCAATTTTACGTATTTATAGAAATCAAGAAGAGGATTTCAGTATTAAAGTTAATTACGTATATTCTTGTGTTATTATTTTTCAATGCTACATTGAGTTACAGATTAACATGCACATATTTTGTATTTAACACAGGATTAGACATTCACTTTATCCATGTGAAACCAAATAATACAGAAGGAAAACGTGTTTTGCCATTGTTAATTGTGCACGGATGGCCTGGCTCTATAATGGAATTTTATAAGATTATTCCATTACTGACCTCACCAAAACCCGAGCATGATTTTGTGTTTGAAGTGATAGCACCTTCACTACCTGGATTTGGTTTCTCCAGCGCAGCTACGATACCTGAACTTTCGTGCATTCAAATGAGTGCGGTTCTCAAGAATCTCATGTTGAGACTCGGATATGATAAATATTACGTTCAGGGTGGCGATTGGGGTTCCTCCGTTATCCATACTATGTCATGCTTATATCCACAACAGTAAGTTATTTATTGCCTAAAAATGATCAAATACTAAAATCTAAAAATTATCAGTTAAATCTGATGTGTCTTACACATTAAATAGGTGTATTAAATAATAATTACATTTGCATGTTACAATCAGATTTAGTAACATTTATAATTGTCAACTACTGAAGTAAAATATCATGTAAACGTATAATTCCTATTATATATAGTACAGAGATGTCCTAAAAATGTTCAAAGGACGTCTTAAAAATGTTTAAGGGATATCCTATTGTTTGAAATTTCCAGAAATTCTAAAGATGTCCGCTGTGATAAAATGTGCCATATCTGTTAAATTCGATTTTATGACAACTATAAATTATAAAATTATTAATATTTTATTTGAGCGTTATATGACATTTTATGTTATATAGTAGTTATATATAATAACTATGATTTATATGTTACTAAACTTGATTAATAGTGATATCAAATAATTGTAGAATTAAAGGACTCTTTTATATAACAATAATTAATACGTTAAAAATGGCAAATAAGAGTCAAATTACAATTTAAAATCAAAATCTGATCATTTATTCTAATATTCTATATTGCGAAGAATATCACGTAATTTTTTGGCGTTTCGTCCCGGCTTCCACTACTGGACTTATCAGTAAGGTATTGTAATGGAGGCCTACCTTAGACGTAAGTTATTAAATCGAGATTCTATATAAAGAAATATAGGTACGCGTGTCTCAGCACTTGCGAGAATTTGCGAATATCGATAGACCTCTGATGGCGGGTCGACGTAGTAATATTCTTCGCAATATTTATCCAAAGTAAGAAATAACGTTCTATTAATATATGTAGTCCCCCCAAATTGCGCGCCGAACAATCGTCGGTCTTGCAACACAAATTTAATAATCTGATTTTTAAAATAGTGATATGTGAAAAATATATAAATTGTAGCGTCTTGGGTTTACATTCCAATTTGTGCATAGTCATCAATAAGTGGATCCTACTGAAAAAAGCATTGAATCTTTTTTCTCCTTTGCTTTGGAAAAAAACTAAAAAAAGAACTGGTTTTTCACTTCTGGGAGAGACTGGATATTATCATATTCAAGCTACGAAGCCGGATACAGTTGGTATGCGACGTTATTTACATGTATCATACAATTACACAAAAAGAGTTAGCCTACATTTATATTTTATTAATTGAATGTGTAAGATTTTGCATATATTAAACGAATGAAAATCCAGTATCTTTTAAAACGTTGTGTTTCAGGGGTTGGTCTAAATGATTCGCCTGCTGGTTTGGCGGCGTATATCATTGAAAAATTTTCAACTGGCACAAATTCATCTTACAAATATAAAGCAGACGGTGGATTTTTAGAGAAATATACATACGACGAGTTAATCGACAATCTGATGATCTATTGGGTATCGAATAGCATTACGACAGCTATGAGAATATACGCTGAACTATATACCAAGTCGAATAGATCCTTGAACGCGATCTTGGAACGGTATGTAATTATTCAGCGTTTTTGACTCTAGCGGGTTTTGAACCAACCTGGATTAGATTAATGCTTTGCTATTGGTTAACGTTACATGCTCTGCCAATAGTAGAATTTTCATCGTTATTAAATCAATTTAAATTGAATAGAAACCTGTTACAATCGAAAACACTGGTTATCGCAAGTTTTTATATTATTGTAACGTATAAGTGTTAATTAAGCGTCCCTTTTTTTTATAGGACACCGATAAAGGTTCCTAGCGCTTGTGCACAGTTTCCTTACGAAATCATGGAACAAAGTCCATACGAACTGAGAAAACGATTCGTGAATCTTTTACGAATTACCAAAATGCCTCGAGGAGGTCATTTCGCAGCATTTGAAGAGCCGGAGTTACTTGCAAATGATATATGGATTTCCGTTGATGAGATGGAAGAGTGGAACAAAAAGCACAGGGAAACACTAATTTGTCAACAAAAGGGATAAATGTAATTCTTAAAAGAGTTTTGTGCAAATATTATTCGAAAGTGTAACAAATTAAAAAGAAATAATTTTTGTAAAGATTGTCTATATTTTTATTTGTAAAGTATAAACGTTATTCGAAAATAAAACAAATGATATATTATATATTTATAATATATATATAATAAAATAATTAAATGTTTCATTTCTAAAAATAAATTTTGTTTAGTGAAATTTAATAAAGTTGAGCCTTTGTAGGTGATAAATATTTATTATTTTCTCCCTCGGAATTTTTTTTTCTAACGTTCCCGGCGATCGAGTATGTCTCAAGTTCGTTCTATTTATCTTTTTCGCGCGAAAAATAACGTGGTTGGCAGCTCTGATTAGCTGTCATCCTGTCCGCTGTCACAATGCAAACATGGCGACGATGGTGTCCGTTTAAAGAGCAACGACGCGTTTTATTTCCTTTTGGCTGCAACGAATCTTCAATTGCCGCTGGTGACAACGTAGAACACCATGGGCAATGCTGACACAAAGTTGAATTTTCGGAAGGCTGTAGTGCAATTAACATCGAAAACTCAGGTACAGACATTCGCTTATTTACCTGACGAATAACATATGATCGTTTGGCAGATCGACACAACTATGATTTCTCGACGAAATCTTGGCAATGACTTGACTAAGTCTCATGAATTCAAAATATCTGCATTTTTTTATTTTATATATATATATATATAAAATGCCAATGTGTTAAATAAGAAAAAAAATGTATTAAACATGTAAAATTTAATATTGCTGATAATGAGATTATTAAAATGATATACTGTTTTAAGATTTCGTGAATTGACTTACTATAATAACAGCTATGATAAATTGTGAAAATTATGTATATATAACAATTATAAAGATTAGATTTCTACTTTCTGCACATATATGAATATACTTTGGTTTATCTAGAGATCTTGTTACAGAATCTAATCACGAAATAAATAAACTTTTGATTGACTATCGTTTTTGTCAATTTAGTAAGTTAGAATAAGATAGTTTAAGTTAGATTAAGATAGCATATAAAAAGGACGGTATATGTACCCATCTTTTTTATTCTTGCTCATTTAATGAGATTACTCATTACTTTATTATAGAATCTCTAATTTTACCATATTAAAATTTTTTATTTATTGTAATTAATTATTAAATTAGAAGAGTCTGAAATATGTGTTATATACTGAACAATGAAGATTAATATATAATATTTGTCAAAATGTTCAATTCAATCAGATCATTATTGTATCTTGTACACAAGTTTTATTTTTGTAATTATACCAACAGGTGATTGATGCATCAGACGACATATTTTGGGATCAATTCTGGTCTGAGAACGTAACCAATGTTCAGGACATCTTTACCCTGATTCCGGCCCCAGAGATTCGTGTGTTAAGAGAAGAGGCACCTTCTAACTTAGCTACATTATGCTACAAGGCAGTCGAGAAGTTAGTCAAGGCGGTGGATAGTAGCTGCAGGACTCAACGGGAGCATCAAACTGTTTTGAACTGCTGCCGATTGTTGACACGCTTGTTACCCTACATATTCGAGGATCCCGATTGGAAAGGCTTCTTTTGGTCCAGTTTACCTGGCAAAGATGATGAGGAGAGCTTACCACTGGCACATTCTTTGTTGAACGCGCTTTGTGTAAGAGATATATTTAAAGTAGACATAATATGACATATATTAAATGTTTCTAAAATTTTATAAAAGTCTAAAATGTATGTATTTAAATTATTATATTATTAGTAATAAAATTATATTTAATAATTAATTAGCGATGTTTAACATTTTATATACAATATAAGAATATATATTAGTGCATATATAAAATATATTTATAGTCTATCAAATAATTAATCTTAAATCCATTTCTGTTTTAGGATCTATTGTTTTGCCCTGACTTTACCGTAGCTGCAAACAGGAAATCCGGTCCGGTAAGTCTCTGTTTGATATCGGAATTTCGATAAAAAGTGCGGAACGTGTTATGCCTCGTAATGTCTTTACAGGACAAAGCCGATGAGTTGCAATCAATAGACAGCTGTGAATATATATGGGAAGCGGGAGTAGGCTTCGCGTATTCGCCACCTAGGTATCCCATTCTAGATACCAACCGCACGGAATTGTTGAAGCTCTTGTTGACATGCTTCAGCGAAACTATGTATAATCCGCCAATGGATCTATCAATCACGCCGAACAGATGGATTCAACATTTGACTAGCAGTGAAAACAGGTAATTTATTGCTTTTAATTATTTTAGTATAATTGTATGTAATGTATCATATATATTTTTATACTTGTTATATTTTATATGTACCTTTGTATAAAATATTTTCAATCGTTGAATATTGTATATTTTATATGTGTAATACATTTAAATAGAACACTAACTAAAATAATTCGTCAATTATATAGGATATTTATAGATTATATTATTTTTGATTTAATTTCTGATTATGTACTAATCACATATGATTGTTTACAGACACGCTTTACCTATGTTCACATCGCTTTTAAACACGGTATGCGCATACGATCCCGTCGGATATGGAGTGCCATACAATCATTTGCTATTCACTGATTCTTTAGAGCCGCTGGTCGATGTCTCGTTGCAAATCTTGATTGTAACTTTAGATCATGACACTACTGGTGGAGTACCGTTGGAAGAGGGAGTAGTCGGAGATAATTTATTCATTAATTATTTGAGTCGAATCCACCGCGATGAAGGTAACATTTTTAATATTTATAAATAAAAATTAATAAGGGCAAAGAGCCAGTAATATTATAACTACTTTAATTCAAATAATAATATATATATATATATATATATATAATATAATAACAAAATACAAAATCATACGTTTCGATTCCGATCAGATCATTCTCAATGTTACAAATTAATACAAATCGTTATGAAATACTTAAATAATAATACAGAAATTCCTAATAGAACTTTTTTACAAGAAAAGATTAATATCTAAGATGGTTAATATTAAGAAACAAAAATATGGAATAAATAGACGAGTCATTGCCCGAAATATATTCCAATATAATACATTCCTTTCTTCCTAATTGTTTCCTAATTCTTTCCCCTCCTATATTCTCTGCTACCAGCATATGTTTTTCTTCCTCACATTACGTTATCTGACATCATATACATCAGATGCCCGCTTCTGCAAATTAGTTTAACGAAACTTTGGTGTACAAAAATGATCTTATTAACTTGTGCTCAACACCTACTGTTAATTGATAATAAGGTACATTTTTATTGATATATATATTATTAGCCGTTATTTACTAAATTTTGAATTTCTTTTGTTTACTAGAATTTTAAATTTTAACGAAATTTACAACGATGGACACTATATTTTTTTTCTACTTTTACTTAATTGATGCAACACACACATAAAAAAGAAGATATACAGGAATAGATAATGAATTCTCTACTTTTATATACATTATCAGATAAAGAATTTTTGTATCATTATTAAAGTATTTCACAACGATTTGTATTAATTTGTAGCATTAAGAATGACCCGATCGGAGTCAAAACATATGATTTTTTTTGTTATTTTATATTATTATTATTATTTGAATTAAAGTGGTTATAATATTATTGGCTCTTTGCCCTTATTAATTTTTATTTATATTGTTTTATATGTACAGAGCTTTATTATTATATTAATTTTAATATTTAATTTTATATTTTTGTAATAATTGAATTTTGATTTAAAAGTTTTGTTAAAACAATATATGTTTAAAATTAACTATTAAATATTAAAGAGATAAAAGATAAAAATTTTTTCTTAGATTTTCTTTGAAATTTGATATCTGCAGTTAATATTAAGCTTAATTAAATGTCAATTTATAGATAAAAAGAGAGAGTAAATATATATAATGAAAGATTAGGAAATAGGTATTATATAGAAATAGAATGAAATGTATTTTTTTGTTTTCACAGATTTCCAATTTGTTCTAAAGGGTATCACCAGATTGTTGAATAATCCATTAATGCAAACATATCTACCAAACTCGACTAAAAAAGTGCATTTTCATCAAGAACTTCTAGTATTCTTCTGGAAGATGTGTGATTACAACAAGAAATTTTTGTATTACGTGCTAAAGAGCTCGGATGTTCTCGAGGTTCTCGTGCCGATTCTTTATCACTTAAACGACTCGCGTGCTGACCAATGTAAGTTTTTTATTCCTCGATTTTTTACTCTTGTATATATATATATATCTCATACTTCTTTAATTTAACATTTAATTATACATATGTTAATTGATTTCTTCAAAAGGAATATGTAATTCAAAATATTTCGGAATTTGATTGGAGGAGCGATACATTAAATGAATTATATTTTTAAGTAGATTATTTGTATATATACTTAATTTTCTATATTTTTAGCACGAGTTGGTTTAATGCACATCGGTGTATTTATTTTACTTCTTTTGAGTGGAGAACGCAATTTCGGAGTGAGGTTAAATAAACCATATACAGCTACAGTGCCTATGGATATTCCTGTTTTTACAGGTGTGATAATTATATTACATTTGCCGTTTTTAAGAGTCAGAACATTATTTTAAATATTTTAATTTAGAAAAGTTATAATAGTATTTGTGATTGTCGATTTATGTTTTCGATTATAAAAAACCAATTATTAAAATCATAAATTACTAGATTAATGTTAAAAATGATAATAATTCCGTTTCAGGAACGCATGCCGATCTCTTAGTCACTGTATTTCATAAAATCATTACGACCGGTCATCAAAGACTGCAACCGCTTTTCGACTGTCTACTAACG
This sequence comes from Cyphomyrmex costatus, assembly GCF_001594065.2. Taxonomy (NCBI): domain Eukaryota; kingdom Metazoa; phylum Arthropoda; class Insecta; order Hymenoptera; family Formicidae; genus Cyphomyrmex; species Cyphomyrmex costatus. The sequence continues at coordinate 1,036,053 of NW_017276214.1, forward strand.
ATTCTAGTCAACGTGTCGCCGTACCTTAAAACACTATCTATGGTAGCCAGCACGAAATTGTTACATTTGTTGGAGGCATTTAGTACGCCATGGTTTCTTTTCTCAGCACCCACTAACCACCATTTGGTGTTCTTTTTGCTCGAGATCTTTAACAATATTATTCAGGTAATGCTTGCAAGACGTACATTTAAATATGCATTTATTTTATATAATCACACAATATACGATCTATTTTTCTCAATTATACAAGATGTTAAAAAGTATAATTTATGTAGCATTATCGCTCTCAAATTTTGAGAAGGGTCTACAATCTTTTTTTTATTAATTTTCTAATTTACTTCTTTATAAATAATATAAATCTAATTTACTTCTTTATAAATAATATAAATCTAATTTACTTCTTTATACTTTCTAATAGATTTACTTTATTAAAATTGATAAGAAGAAAAATATTTTTGGATATTTTAGAATAGAAATTATTTTGAATGTTTAATTATTAATTTTGCTACATGTATGGTTCAGGAATATGTGAATGTATGTGTCAGTTTTTATACTATCATATTATAAATAATTAAATATAAACTACAATTCACGTTACTTTTGATTTTCAGTATCAATTTGACGGAAACAGTAATTTAGTCTATACTATAATACGCAAACGGCAAGTGTTCCATGCTCTCGCGAATCTGCCCAGTGATTGCAACACGATCGCGAAGTCTCTTAGTAAGAGACAGCGTCGTCATATGCCTGCGAGTACGTCTAATGAGAATGTCAGCGAAGCTGCGATGGAAGGATCGCATCCCGCGCAACCTGCCGAACCCGGCACTTTGAAGGCATCCTTATTGGATACTCCCGGTGAGTCTCCGTCTATTTGGGCTAACAATTAAATTCATCGATCTAAATTTTAGAATAACAATATTATTGGATAGAGAGAAATTCAAATTTAAAAATAATATAAATTTGTCAAACTAACAGGTATCGAAAATATGACGGAAAAAGAATCTGCGCATCCATTGAGTCCATCAGCCAGCGTTGACATTAATAAATCTATTAGTAATCGATCGGAGAGCAAGACGGATATCACAGAAGAATCAATGAACGCGACCAAGAATTCCGTGGTACCGGTAAGGAACAGAGATATGAAATTGTTTATTCTTAACTGAAATAAAAAACTCCATTGATCTGTAAGAGTAATAAAGACCGATATATGAACACATAATCAATAAATATAATCAATAATGACAATCGTTATTCGTTCGATGTCTAGAAGGGTGGCATTCGTGTGGCTGAGCAAGCGAGTACTAACAATATCAATAACGTAAATCAGTGGGTACCGTCTAGCGATTGGGTATATCAGTGGAAGAGCAAACTTCCTCTGCAGACCATCATGCGACTGCTTCAGGTCCTTGTACCACAGGTTGAAAAAATCTGCATCGACAAGTGAGCGAGTGTTCTTATTTATAAATAACAAGCATAAGTTATCTATTTCAGAGTGTTAACTACCAGCGCTTAGAATCACGCTAAAAATGTCCATATAAATAACAATATTCATTATTGTTTTCATATTTATATGTTCTCCTTTATTGATCTTAACAGAGGGCTGACAGACGAGAGCGAAATCCTGAAGTTTCTGCAACACGGTACCCTTGTTGGGTTACTACCAGTGCCGCATCCTATTCTCATCAGGCGATATCAGGCTAACGCCGGCACAACCGCGTGGTTTCGCACGTATATGTGGGGTGTTATATATTTGAGAAACGTCGAACCACCCATATGGTACGATACAGATGTCAAACTATTCGAGATCCAAAGAGTTTAGATAATAAAGGTTCGTTATCGTTCGCGCTTGAAATACTGTTTTATTGGCAGTGCGCAAGAAGATGAGTCATTGAACTCGTTATTGTGTATAATATCGTTCCTGAACATTATAATAATTTAAATTGAAGGATTCAGTGTGACATTTTCGTAAGAATTCGAGAATAGTTTTCTCCGTTTTAAAATAAACGTTAAATTATATCAATAAAATATATCAATTGAAATCAACATGCATAATTATAAGGAGATATTTGAGTTCCTCCGAAATCTTATAAAAACATGTAAAATCCTTAGAATCCTTCAGTTAATTAAAATTTAACTGATTCCTCGTCTCTCTCTTTGGCTTAGTTACAAAGACCTAGTAAAATTGATTCTCTTACATTTGAATGATTTTTATTGGTAGTTGTTTTGAGTTAAATCAATTTTTAATAAGAAAGAGACAAGAATCAATTAAACATCAGTTAATTGTGACTAATTTATGGGAATATAATGAGACACATCACGAATGCATCAAGTCACGCTTCGTCTCATTTTTAATTACTTTTTACATGGCAAGAGCCTCCAAAGTACTTTCATCTTGATGTAACATACATATGCATTGTATACAGGATCGTAAACGTTTGCAATCGGTATCAGTGCTTTATTATTACTACTATTGTATCCCGAAGACTGTAATCTCTAATTTGTATCATAGTAATATATAGTATACTGTCAGTAAATGGAAAAGATATATTGTATATATATCTTCATATATATAAAGATATATTATATATATATATATTTTTTTTTCTTGGTACTATTAGGTATCTTTAATGTCTAGCATTTCAATTTAAAAACAAGTTTTTTACAATATTTTTTCGTGTTTTTATATTTATATACAATTTTACTGTTATCAATCATAATTTATATTTTATATATAATTATTTTCAAAAGAACATTCGATAATTGTTTCGTTAAGACCGGCGATATTGTAGAACGATTATTAGAGAATTTATCTTCCGCGATATGTAGCTGTGCTTTTCGGAAGATTTTGTTTGCTTTTGCACCTAACTGTTGTATTATTTCGCGTACAGCTGTAAACTGAATTAATACTTGAATACTTATTTATATACTTGGAACTGTTCCGCACTTTCGCGAAAAGTATTGGATCTGTACGATAAGAACTTCTGGGTCTGCTTTTATTGCACTTATAACATCACGTGGCCTTCTTTTCATCTTACGAAATTTATTTTTTAAAAATAAATAAGAACGGACCCAATAAGTATGTTTCTTACAAATGACGTGTGCGTAGCGCGAATCAACTGCAATTTTCTTAAACTGTGACACGATGTAGGAAAAACGGACCTTAAGTCCCTGTGCTTTTCTTCGATTACACTGTCTTAGACTTTCTACGATTAAAAATAAATGTATACTCAGGCCTTAAGAAAAAAAGTAATTTAAAAAGTTATATATATATATATATATAAAAGCAAAATTCATATTCTGTAATTCTTCATTATTTTTCGTTTCGCTACTCGCAATATTTTTTAAACAAATTGATTATCGTCATATAGAAACAAAAATATGTAAAAATCTAGATAATTCGTGATAGATTTCTTTGACTATATCATAAATTTTTGAAAAGGGGAATTTGAGTTTTGCTTTTGTATCTTCGAAATAAAAACGAGATTATAAGTGCAGTTAGAAACACGACGATGAGTTTTGTACATCACAGTACACTTGCAACTTTACGAAGAACATCCAAACGGGATCTCACATCATGTATCATATATGTAACTGTTCTTAAATATACAGAGTTATGACATAAACAATCATTTACATTTGTGCATACACGCTTTCTTTCTCTTGCTCTCACATTCATTCATGGAAAAAAAAAATACAAAATCTTGTGTTATATTTCGCAAGAAAATTCGTAGCTTGTTAACATTTCCATATTACTCGTAAACTATCGTAAAACGCTGTATGCGTTTTTATATCTTACTGAAGCACACATGTACATTGTATATATGATATTCAGTAATGAGCCGTGTTTGGTGGACAGAGCGCGACACCTTCGATAACAGAAACTGTGCGCCAAACGTGGCTACTATTACCACCTTATTTTAAGTGATCATGCACACGTTTACAAATTTGATATCCAGGCTCAAATTCACACGTTTGTTTTCTTTCGTATGCCCCCCCCCCCTCCTTCTCTGTGCGCGCGCATGTGTATAACAAGAGTTATCGACTTTGTTTATCGTTCTATAAGATGAAGACAATTAAGTAATCGAACATAATTGAGTGAATTCTTGGAATTATACATATCGAAGAACTGCGTCCGAATATGAGCGGTCTCTTCGCAAAAGTCCTAACTGGAAGAATAAACGAATGGATCCAAGTATCCAGCAACGCGCTGCATTGCATCTAAACCTAAGTTAAATATATCACACAGTTTTATATAGTAAAGTATAAAAAGATTAGAATACATTTATCCGACCAAACGGAAATTCATTGGCGGAGCGCGACTCTCTCCAGTAATGCCCACTAAAAAATATCGTCGCGTAAAATCTTTTCTTTCCTTGAACCTCCCGATGTGTAGTCGATGTGTCATCATCATTGCGCTCTTATCACAGACGTCAATGCTTAAACCTAGAGAATTGATTTGTGCTGCCTTATGTAGCGGACATAAAAATATCGAAGGAAGAATTTAGACAAGCTGTCCTAATTCGATTTTACGCCGCGTCGGCGATTTCATCGCATGACCTTGTCGTAAGAGGGTGGCGGCGCCTCGTCCGAAAATGCAAGTGGTGGCTGTGATGGCGGCGGTATTAGGATAGCGATGTGATAAGGTGGAGGCGGGTTCTGTCTCACCGTCGTCGTCGGCACTGTTGCCGTCGCTCTATTAACAACGCTGGAAGTGTTTGCCAAGGCAACAATATGATCCTCCTGTATACGAGCGTTATGCACTGACCGATTACTGCGATGGCAATTTCTTTCATGATTGTACTTGCAGAAGATCGAGTATAAACAAGCGGACAGCAAAAATATCAGTAGCCCACAAAACACGAGTATCTCCAGACCAGGCCCCTGTTAGTATAAAGATAAGAATCGATTAGAAAGTAAAGCAAGAAAACAACAGAGGAATAAAAAGTCGTAAAACAATGACAGTTTTAGCAATGATTAGAATTTTCAGATAAAATTTTGAAATAAGAATCCTCTTAAAATACAGATGCGCTTACTCGATAACCGAAGTAGAATTTGACAGCCGCTACAAAGACTGTTGCTAGAGCAAAGGTAGACCAGATGCCACAGCGCAGTCGGAAGCCGGCCAACTCAGCCTGCCGTAATTCAAAGACACTTCCAGTTAATAGGCTTCTATTTCGTTCTGTACTATTCACGCCGGTCGTATTAGACAGAATTAGTTGATTGCTAGTGTCGGTGACATTGCTGCAAACAATACGTTAAATCAAAGACGATTTAATACCACCATAGTGCCACGTATCTTTGTACTAAAGTCACAAATTTGCAAACCGAGGGCGAATCATTTATAAGTAATCTTTCTGCTGATAGATATGTATAAGTGAGTCACCCTGTATATAGGAAGAGCATGTTCCTCTCAGAATGTCTCCTTTGACTTAGTGTAGACCTTTTTGTGTTTTCATTAATTACTTGGGGATGTTGTTCAGCTGAGCGAGTTGGGCGGCGCCAAGCGTCGACGAACCGTGATGATGGCTCTCATTGTTATGATTTCGCGCAGACGTCGTCGAACGAGCGAAGCTTCGACAGGAGTTATTGACATTACTAGGTCCGGCTAGAGATGCGTTTCCGGCTAGAGATGCGTTTCCGGCTGCGAAGTTACCCGCGAGGCCCTGGAATTGATGCACAGCACTCACCATTTGTCTATGTTGGCCACTGCGCCGACATTGGCCTGCAAAAATAATTATATATATATATATATATATATATATAAGGCGATAAAAAATGGAATAATGATAAGAAAAATAAAAAGAATAACAGATATTGAAATTTTCCCTCATATATATGTTTTCAATTCTTTCACTCATTCATCAGATTTTTTAAAAATTAATTCTACAGGATTACTTGAGGAAATAATTCTTAAATTATTCTGATCTTCATATGATAATGATATATATATATATTCTATAAATTTTTTAATATATAAAATACTAATAAATTTAATATACACAAGATATAAAAATAGAATTGTAATATATAATTTTCACCTTTTGCTCATACTTTACTAATACTGAATTCATATCATTGTATTTTGGTACACTTACTGTATGATTTGGGCATAGGTGTGGCAGGATATCGGCCGCCGAACCTGCCCGGCGGTTTGTTGAGCCAGAAGTGCATCAGGGAGTCACTGCAGCGGACTCAGAGATCCATCGTTAGCTAGTGAAAATAGCATTTTAGATTGTTGATTATAAATCATAGTCTGTATGTTTCAGTAAATACTTAATGATCTTGTTATGTATCGTTATGAAATACCGAGGAATATATATATATATAATAAAAAAATATATATATATATCTCCACTTCAATTATAATCTATTCACTTTCTTTTTTTTTTGTTTTTATATTACAATAAGATTTAAGACACATTTTAAATAACGTCTTAAAAATCTATAAATTTTCTATCACATAATTTGATAAAATCAGATAGAATTAGATAAATTTTCTATCAATTTTGACAGACTTTCTTTTATGTCTTTTTGTGCTCAAAATTATTAGCAAGTTCTTGATTAATGTTTCCTATCAAAGTAATCAATAAATCCTTTTCTCATATGCAACCTATATGAACTAAACTTTAGAAACAGTATTACTACTTACTCTACAATAATTTGTCGCCAATGTAAAAATTATACATGATCCTTCTTGAACATTTCTTACAATTTGCAACACTCCTGCTCGTTGAGATTGATTCCAGGTCCCGCTGATCACGTATTTCGGATAGATGACACTCTATCAGCTTCTGATGTATATTACTCATTGTCCGTTATAGACTTATTGTCATTGATGACACTAGTCAAGTTTATCTTTTATCTTAAAGTTGTACATTGTCATGTTTTATGATTGATGTTCTGAAAAGAACACCATGTAATTATCAGTTAATTAAATAAGATGATTGGTATTTGATGGTAAACATTGAAAATGTAAATACAGTTACACAATATAAAGAAGAATGAAGTTAATGACTCCAAAAATAAACATCTTATATGCTAATATTTTACATATTAAAAAATTTACTAAATATATTATAAATATTACAAATGTTTATGTAAAAATCATTATGAAAATAGAAAGTAAAATTAAGTTTTTTTTCAATTGCATTTTTTTATTTTTTAAGGCAAAGCATGCAAAGTATAATAAAAAAAGAAACTGATAAAATGCTCATTTAATTTGTTGAACATAAAAAAAAAAGTATGATAAATTGTTTCTGTAATCTCCTGAATATCCACTTTTGTTCTAACAGCATATAGAAAAAATAAAATGTCATCAAACATACTCCTTTGCACATTTTTTTTTACTTTATGTATAACGATGCGATAAATATACAACATAAAAGTAGTATGAGAAAAAAATATCAGTTTAAAGGGAGTCAGCTGTTTTAGTAAGGCGAGAGATATGGAGTAAGGAAATCCTACAACGATTATGTTCAGAAAGGTGTAGAAAGTGCAGGGAAAAAGATGTAGAGAACAAACTCAGATTAGTGCCATTTCTTTTTCAGCTATATGGCCTGTTGCACACAGAATGCATCAATGTCACACTCTTCCAGAACAGAGTCTAATTAGCTGTCGCGTCGTTTCTTTCCATATGTAAAGCTGCTTTTCCATGCAAGCATTTATTACGCGTTGACGCGTCTTGTACGCAACAGACTTACCTCTTGCGTTTAGGACAAGTTTCGGACAGGGAAATTCATAAATGCAAAATAATAAACAGTCAGCGGGAGACGTGATGATATCCTCTTAGGCCTTCTCGAGGAGCCAGCTGAAAGAGGCGTCTGTGACACTCACTTATCTTCCGTGTTTGTTCGCCAATGTGTCGCGGGCGACCTCGACACTTCGTACATCGAGCCTTGTTCATCCGTCATTCAACATCGGTGTGATGCGATTCATATGATTCATACGAAATACCAAGATCCAGCACTTCCAAATTATTTCTACACTTTCATGCTCTCATCCTGCCGAAATCGCGCATTATCCTCGTGCTCCGGTTATCTTTTTTTCCTTACCTTACTCTTCTACAAACAATCGCACAGTTTTTTCGAGGCGCAACATTTCTCGTCTTGCTTCAAGTGAGAAGAAGCAAAAAGATCAATGAAAGTCACAGGCTATGACAAACACGCGTTGATAGACACAAATCACCACAGATATCTATTTTCGCGCGAATCGTCATTATCCGCCATTCCTCCGCTAGTCCATAGCCGCTAGCGACGGCGTGAGAAGAACGACGTGAAGTTATACGCGTGACGTACTAAATCGTTACCGATTCGAGACGGACTGATGGTGATAATAACTGGCGTAAGTCCGGATCTACAACAGAGTTTTAAGCTTTAAGCCATTAGAAATGGACGAATCATAGTCGATTATTCTTCTCGAATTCGACTGTAATTGGCTAATTCCTTACGGAATCTTTACTTTGAAATAGTCCTATTTTATAAATTTTTGGATAAATAAATGTTTGGATAAATAAATGTTTTTTTTCAAACTAAATTAAGTTAAAAGTTAATGATTATAAAATTCAAATAGTTGAATTAAAAGTTGAATAAACAAAAAATTGACTCAGTTAAAGTTATATTAAAATTAAATTTTAACTCAAACAAAAAGTTAATTTTGAAAAATATTATTTTTATTAAACTTGAATATATATCTAACCCCGGATCTACAATCTAGGTGTTTTAACCTTAAGCCGTAAGAAATTAACTAATTACAGTCGAATTCGAGGAGAATAATCGATTATGATTCGTCCATTTCTTACATGGCTTAAGGCTTAAAACTCTATTGTAGATCCGGGGTTTATTCATTACACAAGAAGAATTCACATCCTGAATTTGACATATTTTCTAACCTGAGCAAAGCGATACTTTTATCTTGTCAATGTTTTATGTGAAAACGTATTGATTTAGTGTTTTTTTATGTCATTTTGAGGTGGACGGGGTGGTCTCCTGTACATTTACCATAAGAAAAAATAAAAAATAAAGAGAAGCATAATTTCGAAGATCTACTCAACGTGCATATAAAATTTCCAAAGTCGCTTCGATGTCTTAAACGCAAAATGTTATTTACGATCGAGAGATACGCAATTCGCGTGAGTGCGCGTTATTTACGGCGATGTTTCTCCAACAGCGTTAACATTTCGACAAATGATTCGCAAGAATTTGCTTTACAAGTCAATGAAAATCATACATCGATACATCGTGAAGCTGAAAAGTCTTTGAAGATTGCTTTTCTAGGTGCACCAAATGTTGGAAAAAGCACACTCGTTAATCAACTTGTTAAACGATCGGTAATTATATTTTTATTTATGTAAACAATATAAATTCAATTAATTAAGTTATATTATTAAAGTATATTATTTAGATTTTTTGCTTACACTTTAAAAACATATAGAATATATTTTGCACAAGTTTATTATAGTAATTTTTAATTTAATTGTATAACTTCTTTTTGTATATATTATGTTATTAAATAGGTATGCCCTGTATCCTGCAAGGTTCATACCACACAAACTAAAGCACGTGCAATTTATTGCGAAGGTGATACTCAGCTTATATTTATGGACACGCCTGGTATGGTTTCCCTGGCTGAATGTAAAAAGTTCAAGTTAGCCGATAGTTTCAAAACAGATCAAAAAGCCTCCTTGAATATGGCAGATATTATAGGAATTGTACAGGATGCAGATAATATATATACCAGACATAAGATCGATTCAAATATATTAGAAATTTTGACAGAAAATATAAGGAACAAGATTCCTATAATTCTGATCATTAACAAAGTGGACAGAGTAAAGAAAAAGGATATATTGTTAGACTTTGTATACAGCTTGACCAAGAGCAAGAAGTCTCCAAATTTCAATGACGTATTTATGATATCTGGTTTGACTGGAGATGGTGTTGATGACTTGAGGGTAAAGTTTTGATTATTGTAAAGAATTAGACACAAGAGTGATAAAATTATTTACATTGTTTATATAATTCTTGGAATTCTTAATTTCCATATTTGAAACATAACATCTATATTCCATTATTTTTTTATATTTTGCAGACTTACTTGTTGGACTCAGCTAAGCCACAAGCCTGGGAGTATGAAGGACATATTTACACTGAAAATACGTGCCAAGATATAATATGGCAGACAGTAAGAGCAAAGCTGCTGGACATTCTACCAAATGAGGTTCCTTATCGTTTAGAGGTGAAGTTAGAACACTTTGATCCAGCACCTGATGACAGTGTTAATGCCCTGGTATCCATCATGTGCCCCAACAAGCGCATTGCTCGTTTATTAACACGTGGCCAGAATAATAGAGTACATCAAATCGCTGTTATGGCAGAACAGGAACTGCGCCATGCTTTTCGAACGTCAGTGAGATTAAAGTTAGCTGTGAAATCTTTAATATGATTTGATTTATATTTGTTATTTGTTAAATAAAGTTAAGTATTTACAAATAAAATAGTTTAATGTTTTAATATAACCAGAAACTTTAAAAGTTAAAATCTCCAATTAAAGAATATAATTCTTCTATATTGCATCTGTAAGGATGGATTCCATCAATGTAAGACTTCAACTTAGGTTCAATTAATTATTATTCATTTTTTTTTTAATTCTAAGAAGAATTTTTCTAAAATTGAGAGTTAGAAAAAGGTAAAACAGCAAATTAATTAAACTGAGAAAGAAGTTAATAAAATGTAAATATACATATATTAGATACATGTAGATTTAAATTATTATACTCACAAAAATTAGAGGAACACTTAATTTTTTGTAAAAATTAGACAAAATTTAAACAGCTGTTTGTTAAAAATGAACGAAATTTGAATTAAAAAAAAGTTTTAAAGCTTGAAATCTCTATCTTTCAAAAGGTCATCATTTTTTATTAGTTTCTACGAACTTAGTAATTTTACATATAGAAAACTGAACTCAAAGAAATGAGAAATTTTTATCTTTGTCACGTGTGAAGAAAAAATCTGCGAAAATTTTTTTTTCATGTAAAAGTTTAAAGTTTTTCCTACAAAATCGTTTTTAAAAAATGAATTATCGTGGAATAAGTAAAAAGAGTGAACACTTTGATTTTAATTGCTCATCACTTCGTTAAAAATCATTTTGTACTGTAATTAAAAAAAAATTTTTTTAAAGGTAAAAATTGCTCTATCTGATGGTTTGTTGCTTGATAGTGTTAAAAATTATTTAAAAAACGTGTAAATATGATACAAATGATTTAAAATATCGTAAAAATTTGTAATTTTTTCTTTTTCATTTCCATAAAAAAAACATTATGTGGATCAACAACAAAAATTTACTTTTTACGTTTACATCATCAAATAGAGCAGTTTTAGCTTTAAGAATCTTGTTTTAAAATTGCAATACGATAATTTTTAACGGAGTTATGAACAAAGTTAAAGTGCTCACTTTTTAGTTAATCCGTGATAGTTCAGTAACAAAAAATCGTAGAAACATTTAAAAAAACGATTTTGTGAGAGAAAATTTTCGCAGATTTTTCCTTCGTACGTGTGACAAGCCCACAAAGTGAGATAAAAATTTCTCATTTCGTTAAGTTCGTAGTTTCCTATGTGTAAAAATTACTAAACTCACAGAAACTATAAAAAAAATAGTAATCTTCCGAAAGTAGAGATTTCAAGCTTTAAAACTCTTTTTTGAAATTCAAGTTTCGTTTATTTTTAACGAAGTTACAACTGTCCGAATTTTGTTTATTTTTTACAAAAAATTAAGTGTTCCTCTAATTTTTGTGAGTAGTGTATTTTATATGTAAATGCAATATAATTTTTTTAAAGATATGAATGTAGCACGGACACGAATTAAATAATGGAAACATCGATAGTGGACGTTGCTATGTAGTTGATATCCAATTATCTCAGTTAGCGCTAGTAGTATGCGCTAACATAGATGATCTCGGACTTTTCTGTCTATATATAAGATTTAATCTATGAAAGTGAGGTTATGTCATTTTCACGCCATGAAATAAACGCGGGAAACTTATCATTCTTGTCAAACGCGTAGAAGCGTAGTAATAATGGCGCAGCGTCGTATAGAGTGAGTAAATGTAATAAATATTTAACAATTTGACGTAACTTAATCTATAATTATAAATACACAATATAATTAGCATAATAATTATGTATTTGTATATAGATAAGTGTGTATGTCATTTGCTTTATCTTTGCAGCTCCTTCTTCACTAAGATATCATCCAAGAAGGAGAATTCAGATCAGGATAATTCGGAGAGGTATGTTTTACATTAATAGTTTTTATTTCTCTATGGTAGTCGATTATGCTAAAAATCCTTACTACATGCTCGCGCTTGAGCTCGTTGGCTCTGCCGATGCAACGGTTGGAGCTTGCAGTCGCAGCTCACAATCGATTTGTTTTTAATTGGATACATACAACCAACAGTCACAACTTGTCGGACAAACAGAATCAGAATGCTACAGAGAATGGCAAACGAAAAAGAGATAGTAGCAACAGCTCCAGGTGATTATAAATTCAATAATTTGTTAAAGAATTAATATTGCAAATTATTAAAGATCTCTCATTTTATTTGTTTTTTTAAAATTGATTTTTTCAGTCCATCTTCAAAGAACGTTAAACGTACAAAGTCAAAGACAATTTCTAAGACACCTTCACCAAGTGTTAAGCCTCGTACCAAACTAGGTAACTATCCTGTCAAACTATAGATATTTCAACTACATTACACATATCTCTGTAATTATCTTTAAGGAGCTACTCCAAAAATTAAACCCAGTAAGTTTTCCCCTGGAGCATCTAAAAAGACACAGAAAAGGCAACTGAAAGATACACCTGGTGAAAAGAAAAAGAAGCAAGAAGAGAATGAAAATATAAATGATATTGAAGAGAAGGTAAAGAATAATCATACAGAAAACAGTATAGTTGAAGAGAAAAACGAAACCAAAAAATCTGCATCTTCAAAGAAGAAATCAAAGTCCAATGAGACAGAAAAAGTAAAGAAGACTGTGAAAAAGAAATGGACCAAGATAGTTCAGCTGATAGATTCTAGTGATGATGAGACTCATCTACCTGTAAGTTTTCTTTCTAAAATTGTTTTTTTTTTAAACATTTTTATTTAAGTTTCGATTTCGGTTTCGGTTTTGACTCAAATTTAATAAAAAACGAATATTTGTTTTTTTATTTCGCCTGGAGGTTAAAATGTGATTTTGATCAGACCGTATAAATTTCTAAGTTTTCTGTAATTTTTTCTTGTATGTACAAACGATGATTATAGTTACCTAAAAGTCCAAAAAAATTGGAAAGTGACAATGAAGAGAAGAAGACCGAAAGTATAGTTGAGTCTAACAATATAAATAAAAATGCTTCTGATAATGACGCAAACGAAAACGCTTCGGACAATGAAGAGAAAAATCAAAGTTCGAAGAAAGAGTCCACACCTGAGAAGTCACAGACTTCCTCTAAGAATGAAAGTCCAAAGAAAAAATTTACACCTGAGAAATCACAAAATCCCTCTAAAAATGAAGTTCCAAAAAAAGAGTCTACACCCGAGAAATTGCAGACTCTCTCTGAGGATGAAAAGTCAAAGAAAGAGCCTAAGTCTGAAAAAAAGACTAAGAAAGTGCCCAACTTTTTTAGTAAGTATTCAACTATTTAAGAGTACTTTGTAAAAACTGTGGATTGAATTTCAAAACACAGATTTAAATGAATTTAAAATATGGTATAAGTTTTTAAAAGTTTTATTTTAAATAGCTATTTGAATGTTGCAGTGTCTAAGCAAAAGGGCGATGCAAAAGATGACAAAATGAGCAATGGAAAGAGTGCCAACCAGTCTTACAATCCCAGCGCGTCCGTCTATCATCCGATAGACAATGCGTGCTGGAAACGAGGGGATAAGTGAGATAAAATATAATTTTCTTCTTTAAGAGATTTTTTATTTATTTTAAGAAATTAAGAATTTTATAAGATTTTAGCGATATTTAAAAACTTCTCTCTGAAATTTACTTACAGGACTCCATATAGCGCATTCGCGCGCACTTTGGAGATTATCGAGGAAACTAGTGCAAGGTTAAAGATAATAGAGATATTGTCAAATTACTTCCGGTCTGTTATAGTCCTAAGTCCCGAGGATCTTTTGCCGAGCGTTTACCTGTGCCTTAATCAATTAGCTCCAGCGTACGAAGGTTAATAGTGTGATATTAATTATTTAAATTTCAGAAGAAAGCAACATTTAATATTTATTAAAAAATAACTATTTAAATTTTAGGAGTTGAGTTTGGAATCGCTGACACGAATCTAATGAAGGCGATAGCGCAGTGTACTGGTAGAACGCTGGCGCAAATTAGATCTGACGTCCAGGAAGTTGGTGATTTAGGAATTATAGCGGAAAATAGTAAATCTAATCAGAGAACCATGTTTCAACCGGCACCATTAACGGTTCCCAATGTATATTCCAAATTGATGGAAATTGCTCAAATGACGGGGCACGCGGTAATCCATGCAACTGTTATAATTAGGATTTTTTTTTAATGAGAAATTTAAATATTTATATAGAAATAAATAAGAGAGTTAAAAACCGTGTTATTTACGTAAAATAATTTTTTTTTCTATAGTCTCTATCGAAAAAATTGGATAAAATTCAGACGTTGTTTGTAGCGTGCCGTAATACAGAAGTAAGATATCTAGTTAGATTAGTAGCTGGAAAGCTTCGTATTGGATTGGCGGAGCAATCTGTTTTACAAGTAAGTTGTATGCGATATTACACTGTTTTGATCAATATTATTAAATATTTGGATTTTTTTAGGCATTGGCTTTAGCTTGCGCGATGACACCGCCGGAACAAAAGTATCCACCAGAAATTCTGAATGCAAGCAAAAAGATGTCGAGTGATCGTTTCAAAGAGAAATATGATGAAATAGCACTCATATTGAAAACAACGTATTGGTAAAATTATTTCGAAAATATTATCATATATTCTATTATAAATATTGAAACAATAAATTAAGTAACATTTTTGTCAAAATAAAATGTTTTCTTTATTATTATAATATATATATAAAATTTAAAAGGAAATATATGTTCTAAAAATATATTAAATAAAATATGTACAATATATATTTATATTTTTAAAATAATTTAATTGTATCATAACTTTATTAAAAAATAAATATTTAGAAAATTTTATTTCTTAGTTTAGAAATAAGATAATGTATTAAATATTCAATTAAATTTTCCTTTCTTTTTGCTAATTGTATATCTTTGCAGTGAATGTCCGAATTATAATCTTATAATTCCTGTTTTACTGGAAGATGGAATTAATACCTTGCCGAGTAAGTGCAAACTTACTCCTGGAATACCCTTGAAACCTATGTTGGCACATCCTACTAAAGGTGTTCAAGAAGTCCTAACGCGATTCGAGGGTTTGAAATTTACTTGCGAATGGAAGTATGACGGGGAAAGAGCTCAGGTTCTTACTCATTTAAGTTTAAAAATTGTACAATACAATATAGAGAATATTTTATTGCACATCGGAAAAAAATAAGATACTTGAAAATTAATTTGCTGAGAATCTAGTAATTTAGATTCAATTTATGTTTAAAGAATTACAATTTGGCAGATACACGTTGCGGATAATGGTCAAATAAAAATATACAGTAGAAATCAAGAAGATAATACTACCAAGTATCCAGATATCATTAAGCGATTTAAGAATAGTCGCGGTGATGAAGTGAAGAATTGTATACTCGATTGCGAGGCGGTCGCATGGGATAGTGAGAAGAAACAAATTTTACCATTCCAAATACTCAGTACAAGAAAGCGAAAGGTAATAATTATATACAATAACACGTTATAATTATTTATAATTTTAATTATTTTAGTTGTAATTATATCACAATTTTATTGTTACTGTAATTTTTATTAAGATTTTTTATAATTGTTGTGACAATTTTCATAGTAATGTTCCATTTTTGCTTTTAGGATGCTAATGAGGAGGATATTAAAGTACAAGTATGCGTGTTTATGTTCGATTTGTTATATCTAAATGATGAGCCATTGGTAAAGGAACCGTTCGTGAAACGTCGTGAGTTATTGAAACAGCATTTCAAGGAAGTGGAAGGTGAATGGAAATTCGCTAATAGCTTAGATGCCTCGACTATGGAAGAGGTGGAAGTTTTTTTGGATGAATCTGTGAAGGGAAATTGCGAGGGTTTGATGGTGAAAACGTTGGAAAAGGAGGCGACCTATGAGATAGCGAAGCGATCGCGAAACTGGTTAAAGCTGAAAAAAGATTATTTAGATGGCGTCGGCGATACGCTCGATGTAGTTGTAATCGGTGGTTATATCGGCAAGGGTAAAAGGACTGGTACTTATGGTGGTTTCCTCTTAGCTTGTTATGATCAAGAAAATGAAGAGTATCAGAGCATCTGTAAGGTATATCCCTGAAATATTTCTTTGTGAAAATAAACATGGGTGTTGCATAATTATTGGAAATCTTTGTTAGATATTTATATCTATATATAATACATTTATTAAGTTTTTTAGAGTATATATAAAACATTTGGTAATTTTTATAATTTAAGTTTTGTATATATATATATATAATACTTTTTCCTTGATACTATTCATAGCTAATATACACATATATTATTTCTTCATGAACAGATCGGTACAGGATTTAAAGAAGATGACCTCGAAAATCACACTAAATTCCTCAAAGATCACATAGTGCCACAGGCCAAATCGTATTATCGTTTCGATAGCAGTCATGAACCGGATCATTGGTTTGAGCCAATTCAAGTTTGGGAGATCAAGTGTGCCGATCTCTCCCTCTCGCCTGTACACAGAGCGGCTATCGGAATAGTAAGTTTTCTAGGTTTTCGAAGACGAGTATTCGTAAAAATATAACTCACCATAATTGCGTTAAAATAAATTTATTTTGCATGATATAATAATTTACTTTGTTTCCGGAAATTCTTATCCGCATTGAACAGTATATTACATACATTACACACACGCGGAATACATTGTATTTTTTTTTATCGACTAATTAAATAGAGAGATATTAGAAAATATATTCCTGCAATTAATTATTTTTTTTAGTGTTTCTTATTTGTTTAATAAATATTTTTTTAATTAAAAGAAAGTAACATATATTTTATCTTTGTTCTGTTCAGGTTGATCCAGAGAAGGGAATATCTTTAAGGTTTCCGCGATTTATCAGGATCCGCGAGGATAAGACTTGCGAGCAGGCCACTTCCGCTCAAGACGTGGCAAACATGTACAATAATCAAGAGCAGATAAAAAATAAAACTCCTGTATCGAAAGCCACGGAGGAAGATTTCTATTAGTTTTTTTAATTTTACGACGCATAAATTAATTCAGTATGTCTTTTATTTTATATAATCATTAATTTTTTGTAAGGAATATTGTAAATAAAATATATTTGATATAACATACAAACTATATAATTTTCGCATTGTATTTGATGTTTATTACTAATAACAATTATTTAGGAGAGGGATTAATTTATATTTTATATATTTATTGTATACATTTCATATATTAACAATACTTTGTGTATCAGTAATTTTGAGGATTTAATTATAATAAAGGTTTTCAAAGAGTTTAAGGTTCGACTTCTTTATCATAAATTTAATGATATGTATGACTTCTGATTTTTATTTTATTTACATCCACAACGTATATGACTTTTTGATGAAGATTTAAATATCTAGAAGAAATTAAAAGACTTGAATTAAATGGACATTATGGTAACACTTTTTAGATTAATAAGCATTAATAATTTACGTCTATCACATATAGTTACATACCGCGAATGAAATGATTCACCTCAGTAATGCGTTATATCTTTATCTAGGACGCTCTTATCCACTTATCTTATATTTGCTAGTGATAAACCGCCGGAACGTTAGGTGATGATACTCTGGTACCTGTCGACGTTCTCGATCGACTAATTACGTTTTTGTCGCATTACACTGTTCTCGAAATAACCGTCTTCTTTACGTGAATTCGCGACGGAGGATATTTTCCGCAGGACGCAAGGAGATGGTCGCCAAAAGTTCCGGACCGGCTCTCGAGAAGCGGATAGGCTGCATAAAGTTCACGATTTTTTGTTTAAATGCAATAATATGGGTGAGTGTGTGTGGAGTTATCGCAATAATTGCGTCGACTTGTGAAATTACACTGTGATAGTGAAATAATGTTATGTTATTATCTATTTTAGGCATCAATTAAAAAAAATATATACGAATGAAAAGAGTGTACGAAAGCAGTTTATATTAGACGATAATTATGAATCGAAAAAAGGAAGCAAAGTTTTTGTAATAATATTAGATGTAACAGTTTTTTAAATTGAGAATTTGTTTCATAAAACATAAATTCTTCTTTCTATTTTTGCTTTTGATAGGAGGATCAATTGTTATCTTCTTTTAACGATTTATCTTCGTAGTAATTATAAGTTACATTTAATATTATTATAGGAAAAAATTAAAGTTAAATTAAAAAATTGACATTTAAAATTGAAAAATAATGCTATACAATTTTATTAAATTATTATTTTCATATACTGTAAATAAATATAATCGGTCATCCAACCAGTTGGCGAGCATTTTCTATTTTCTCTGCTTCAAATATTCATACAACAGTAACAATTTAACGAAATTATTTTTTGCATTGCGATTCATTATTAGTCGTGTTCACTGCGTACGCTTTTTTTTTTGTATTATAATATATCTGAAGAGGGCTTAAACTTAAAGCCGAAACATGTAATGTATAATTTTTGTTAGCTGTATTAAATTTTTGATTTAATATTTATTAATGTTTATTATAATTTAATTTTCGAATGTTTATTACTTGTTTGACTCTTATTGCCTTTAATATCACACAATTGTTATTTTCAAATAAATTTAATATATATATAATTTTTTACATGATACACATACATTTTTTATCGACAATTTTAAATAAAAATAGAATTCTCATAAAGATTGTGATTAAACAGTTTATAAAATTGAATAGCCAAGCGCGCGATTTATAAAACTTTAATTTATATCATTTTTTGTAGGAAAAGAATAATCTTTATTTAAACTTTATTTTCTTATTAATAAATTTTACAATTATAATTTAAGTCTCTAAAAAATACACTTTATTTTGCTATTACACTATCACGATTAATAGACGAAGTTTGAAAGATTTTTCATTAAAAAAATTATTATTGCTACATCCTTATTTATCATATTATTAACAAAGTCTTTTTCACTTGGCAAAAGATCGTTGGATGTGCAATGTTCGGACTGTCGATCTGGATGCGGTTTGAGCCGATGTTCGAGGAGTGGGTGGAATTTTTGAATATGTACGAATTCTACATCGGGATTTACGTGCTCATCGCTACCTCAGTACTTGTTATGGCCATCGCTTTCATTGGTTGCGCTGCCGCGCTTATGGAACACATCATGACTTTATACATTGTAAGAAATCTTATTAATTACCTTAACAAGTTAAAAAAAATGATCATTTTGGAGAAAATTGCAAATACACTTTGCAGATACACCTATAAAGATACTTTGTAGATACAGGTGCAAAGAAATTTGCAAGATACTTGAAAATTTGATTTTTACAAATGACGTAAATTAGAATGTATCTCAGAAAAAATACGGATCTCTCTTAAAGCCATTTTGTCGCAAATTAATCCTTCTGAATAAAATCTTTGATTATTTAATTCAAATACTGATTAATGACATATATTGCTTATAAAAAATATAGATATAAATTAAGATATTATAAAGGATATTGAGTATTTAGGATACGCTTTCTCGAAACATTCCCTTTTGATCTTCACTTAATTTTTAGTTTAAACATTTATTTCAACGTTATAAACAATTTTTTGGGAATTATTTAAAAATAATTTCCTCGCTATTTTGTAAAAAATTTAATGAAAATTTGTATGAAAGAACTTCCATAATTTTAGCACGTGGGTCTTCAAGCGTTTAGCTTTATTTGCTGTCTAACCGGAGCAGCAGTCATTCTCGATTATTCAACATACGACAGTAAGATTCAGCCTATCATCGAACGGTCCATGTACAGTCTTATCAGTAATTCCCATCATGAAACGGCGAGTTTTATCCTGCGAATAATCCAGGAAACCGTAAGTGAACGTTGAGCTTCTCTTGTAGAGGAAGAAAAAAGCGTCTTTGTTTCTTATATACAATATATGTACCGATCTTATTATATGATATATATACAATTATATGTACTTATTTTTGATTAATGTGTTAGGTCGGATGCTGCGGAGCTGGTGGACCAAGAGATTACACACAGATGCGTAAACCGTTGCCCACCGAATGCCGAGACACTGTCACTGGGAATGCCTTTCATCACGGTTGCGTAGAGGAATTGTCCTGGTTTCTGGAGGCAAGATCGGGATGGCTTGCCGGTATGGCGATGGCGTTGTGCATGCTTCATGTAAGAAGCAAAACCTTTTCTTTTTTTTTTCTTCATTATTTCTTTACTCTCTAAATCTGAATCAGTGGATAATAATCACTGCTATCAGTGCTAAGTATGCCACTGGTAATCAGTGACTATTCACTGATTCAGATTCAGAGAGAGTTAGAAGGTGGTGGTGTATTGGACATTCGTAATTTGATTAATTTCGTCAATTGCAATCTCTCTCCCTCTCCCTCTCTGCCTCTCTCTCTCTCTCTCTCTCTCTCTTATTTTTTCATTATATTTAATAAATGACAATTTTCATTGTTTTCTGTTACTTTTCATTCAATTATTCCAAATTCCAATTACAGGTGATCATAGCGGTGTTGTCGTTGACGCTTGTGCAAGCGATCAAAAAAGAAGAGGAGACCATAGTAATAAGCCCGTACGTTAAACGTTAGGCATCAATTATTGTCTAACAATGCAACGGTGACACGTTATAATAAAATAATTATAATATTCAGTTTATTATAATTATAATTAGTTTATATATATAATTATAATTACAATTTAGAAAATTAAAAATTCTGCTAAATTGTGAATTTTGTGAGTGTATAATCTGAGATTATACATATCAATCAGAAATATATATCAGGAATAAATAGTTTCTGCGCTCGTATCTTTTAATTTCTACAGTTTTCAATTTCTAAAGATAAAAATATAACTTTTTTTCTAGAGAATAAATTCTCTTGAGTTCAAAGTTGAATTTAAATTTAATAAGAAATGGTTTACATGTCCTTGTTTTATAATAAAAAGTTAAATTACATTTTAATTATATATAATTAATTATATATATCATTGCGATGAATATTCGTGCGATTTATTTTAATCGAGTATTTTCAGCACATTTAGTTTGTTCTCCTATTAACACTTTTGTAATTTTTTAATATCTTTTTTATTCTCTCTTGCATAATTTGTAGGTATTTATAATTTAATAGATATTCTTAGAAGTTATTTTTAAAAGAGATTTACATAAAAAACCAGAGAATACATAAATAAATTGCTTATTATAATAATTATTAAATGAAAATACCAATATAATCATAAACAGTGTCGCCTCACTTATCGCCAAGACACTATCGTGGCTCTAGATTGTGAATCACACACACGCACACCAGCGCACACACACACACGTACACACTCAACCCCGCCTGACATACCGAACGCCGTCGCAAGCTGGCCCAATAGCAGCTGACCTCTACGTTTTGTATCCGAGCATTTTGCGCGCGTACTTAATCTCTCATTTTACCTGCGTTTTCGAACTTTATTGTACATATATAGCTATATCGTTTCTTTTTTTTTGTAATATTGTATCAATTAATTTCTTTTGTGTCGCATCGTCTTGGCGCAGTTTAATAAACACTTGTCCTTGTTTCAAAGAACACTTGTGTTCTTCTATTATTCCCGCGCACCGACCGCCGCGAAATACTCCTTGCTGCTCTATAATCTATAACTGACCTGTATTCCGACGAGCTAAGTCGCGCTAAAGTTAGATCGTTACATATATCATATTAAACGAATTACACAGTTCGAAATGATTTTTTTAAAATAAATTTTAATTTAATCTCTGATTAATATATCAAGTAGGTATGTAGAAAAAAATCAAAGTTTTGGGAATTGAAATAGATAGAAAATATAAATTGTATATGTGCTGAAACCAAGACTCTGATTTTTTGGATATTAAGTACCTACGGACTCTGCTTATTATTTCTATTTCCTCGCTATAGAATATATGTAGGTATATATCATACATAATAAGACACTGGTATTCGATTTTCGTAATTTTCGAGGACAGATAACATATATAAGGAAGAATTAGAGTGATGATTGGAACTGTGCCAAGTCTACGGGAAAGAAAGTTGGAGCATCTAAAAATTTTGTTTTGAGTTCTTCAATTGTGGATCGTATTGTACCAATAGATTTAATTTTTATTTTAATTTTTTACGTGTTGATATAATGTCAGAGGGAGAGCGTATGACTATAAAAACAACAAGCATTATACCATATAAACCACGAATGATCAAATCCGCTACAATTGAAGAAAGTCATAGAGATACCGCAAGGGAGTACTGAAATTTTGTTTGTAAAAACCTACATCCAAGAAATAATAAGTCGAATTTACTACTAATCATATTGCGGATATAAATTTATCTTTAGGTATGTTAACAGCGTAGTTTAAAAAATTCCATCTAGTTTCTATATTTTAAACCCCCTCAATAGGAACATTTGTGATTAAAAGAAAACAACAAGTGAAATTATTGTAAAACAAAATCAGTTTCTCTTCAATTTTTTAACCAAATCAAAACTATTATCAAATAATGTACAAAATTAAAATATGAAAAGAAGAGAAGGAAGTAGGCGAAAGGAAGAAAGGAAAAAGATTGTGATTAATATAGTTTCTGTTTTCAAATCAATATAACTTAGCTTATATTTTAATATGTACTATTTTAATGTTTTATTGAACAATATATACTCGTAATACATGCTAATATTATTTTAATAATGGTTAAAGTTAAACATAAAGTACACAGTTACGCACACCGAATGTATGCTTTTTAAGAAAATGTGTACGTATACTTTATGTGTAATAAAAAATAAAATGCTAGCGTATCACACTTCTCAACTTTTAGTTTTATTTTCAATCTAAAGCTCAACTCGTAGTTTTTCTAACGTAAAATTGCTTATATATATGTATAAGGAAATATATATACGGGATTATAATATTCTTTTGAAATTATGAAATATATACAAATATTTACTAGCACACAGCGCGCGCTTTCTCTATCTTTCATTAACTTTATTAATATTATTAATTTATTATTATTATATTATATTATTTTTTACAGCTTTGACCGTTATAGGCGATAATTTTTCTTTGTTTATTAATATTATTAATTTATTATTATTATTATATTATATTATTTTTTATTAATATTATTAATTTTTATTTTTTATTAATTTTATTTTTCGCGATCCTTCCATCTCTCTCTCTCTCTCTCTCTCTAATATTATTAATCTTTATTTTTTATTAATTTTATTTTTTCGCGAGCCTTTCATCTCTCTCTCTCTCTCTTTCAAATATTTATGCTTTTATTCCACTATTTTTACGCATTTGTAGTGCAAGTAGATATTTGATTAGATATAACAGCCAATTTACGTAATGAAATGTTACAACGATAATTTTGTATCGTATTCGCATTAAGAGGTATCTTTGTCCTAGATATACCTATGCGAATAGCTTCAAAATTCAGAGTTATAATTTTCTTGTTATAAATGTATGTGACATTGTAAAAGCATTGTGAAGCTCCCTTGAATGACAAACTGACTTGACGTGAGTGTATACATTGTCTTAATGGAAGAGCACTTTCTTCTTTGTCAAATAGGGATGTTTTTTCTTTAAAATGTTGTTAAACGGCCCAGTAAGGCTGCGTAGTAATCGCCATTGATCGTTTGTTTCTACGGAAGGTAATCGATATGAATTATACCGCGTGCATCCCAAAAAACTGTGGCCATCAGAGCAGCTCTGAGAAGTCGGCACTCCTAAATGCGAATTTTGGTAAAATCATTATTGCATTCGTTTGTCCACTGTTTGTCCACGTTTGTTCACCCGTTATTTTCATTTGTCCACCCTCCAAAAAATAGTTATACGCAAAAAAAAATTGTAGTACCCCCAAGTGATTATTTTTCATTATTATGAAAAATATAATAATTATAGGGTGGACAAACGAAAATAAGGGGTGGACAAACGTGGACAAACAGTGGACAAACGAATGCAATAATGATTTTATCAGAATTCACATTTAGGGATCCTGACTTCTAAGAGCAGCTCTGAGAAGTAGGCATCCCTAAATGCGAATTTTGGTAAAATCATTATTGTATTCGTTTGTCCACTGTTTGTCCATATTTGTCCACCCTCCAAAAAATAGTTATACACAAAAAAAAATTGTAGTACCCCCAAGTGATTATATTTCATTATTATGAAAAATATAATAATAATAGGGTGGACAAACGAAAATAAGGGGTGGACAAACGTGGACAAACAGTGGACAAACGAATGCAATAATGATTTTATCAAAATTCACATTTAGGGAT
>NW_017276214.1:1060763-1086257 GCF_001594065.2 Cyphomyrmex costatus
TGTCCACGTTTGTCCACCCGTTATTTTCATTTGTCCATCCTTCAAAAAAAAGTTATACTTAAAAAAAGATTGTAGTACCCCCAAGTGATTATTTTTCATTATTATGAAAAATATAATAATAATAGGGTGGACAAACGAAAATAATGGGTGGACAAACGTAGACAAACAGTGAACAAACGAATGCAATAATGATTTTATCAAAATTCACATTTAGGGATGCTGAATTCTCAGAGCAGCTCTGAGAAGGCGGCACTCCTAAATGCGAATTTTGGTAAAATTCATTATTGCATTCGTTTGTCCACAGTTTGTCCACGTTTGTCCACCCGTTATTTTCATTTGTCCATCCTTCAAAAAAAAGTTATACAAAAAAAAATTGTAGTACCCCCAAGTGATTATTTTTCATTATTATGAAAAATATAAAAATAATGGGTGGACAAACGTGGACAAACAGTGGACAAACGAATGCAATAATGATTTTATCAAAATTCACATTTA
This sequence comes from Cyphomyrmex costatus, assembly GCF_001594065.2. Classification (NCBI taxonomy): domain Eukaryota; kingdom Metazoa; phylum Arthropoda; class Insecta; order Hymenoptera; family Formicidae; genus Cyphomyrmex; species Cyphomyrmex costatus. The sequence continues at coordinate 1,061,259 of NW_017276214.1, forward strand.
GAGATCCTGACTTCTCAGAGCAGCTCTTATCTTTAGCAGATATCTTTACTTTACGTAAGTATATAAATAATAGGAATGAATTAAACATTTTCATTTTTCTCATTCAATAATTTTTACAAGAATTCTGATTATCTGTTTTTGAAGAACTATACTGATTAATAATTATCTAAATTTACAATTAATGCAACTACGGACTTTCTTCAATATAATTTTACGGAAATTTCCCAACAGACAACAGTAACAAATAGATATAATCACCACATATTCTATAACGAAATTATCTCAAATCCTAAAAATATTATAATAATACAATAAAATCCATAATATGAAACGTAGCAGTGGGAATATAAATCCAAAATTAAAATATGAAAAGGAGGAAAGGAAGCAGGTGAAAGAAAGAAAGGAAAAAGATCGTGATTAATGTAGTAGTTTCTGTTTTAAGATTGAATGTGTTGTTACAATCGATGGTTAATATCTTGATTGCAAGAGAGCGAAAACGTCCATATTCTTCATGAGAGTATAAGGAGTGCCATACTGACAATGAGTCAAAGTACTATTTTTGAAAAAAAATCGATAGTGACATGGTTGAATTTTTGTTTACTACTTAATTTTGATATCAATTGTCGAGAATATGATTTCCGTATACCTTTTGGACGGTTACGAAAGCAGCCATATACTTATCCGAATACGTATAATTTATAAACGTGACATGAAATAAAAAAATTATTAAGAAAATTAAAATTTAAAATTTTTTTCGCAATAAAAATTAATTATTATAGATATTAACATGTCGTTTATTTAACTTTATTATATCGATCTAAGTCGCGTAAAGAGCATCAAAAATATTGTTAGCCAATTCAATTCGTGCAGTAGTTACTTATTACTGCGGTAGTTTAACAGAGCTTGCGTTTCAAGTCTGAAAGTGTTCTGAGCACAATTAAAACGACTACATACGTAGGATATAAATTCGCGTAGACACGCAATTATAGAAGCACTTAAGATGCAACTAGACTGTTAAGGCTTATTTCTGATTAATTTGAAATTTTAAAAAGTAAATTGTTATAGCTGCAGAGAATCGTAAGAAAATGCAGTACTTTTTTTCAGATTATAGAACGAATGATTTTTAGAACATAAAAATGCTAAAAACTATCATATTACTATTGTAGAGAATTATAAAAAAATCGCGTTATCTATATAAGTAAGTGAGGTATTAATTCTCTCATAAAGCGCTTAATCAATGATATTTAAATGGTACAATAACAATAAAATTGTGAATATTTACTATTTCAAACTTTTGTTATTTTAATTTATTATATTAATTATATTTGATATTATAAAATTATTATATTATTTATTTTATTACATTTTACACTTATGTTTTATTAACAAAATACTTAGTATCTTTTGCTATTTTTTTTCTATAAAATATCTGGATTTGTTGCAACATGATAATTTACGTTTTTGTTTTATTTATTTACAAAAAATACGCAGTATACATACACAATATACGATATACAATATATTATAATCAATAATTTATTTACAATAATGCCGTTCGATTGCAATCATCGTTGATGTTTTGTTAACGAATATTTTGATGCTATACGTTTATAATTTTTTCTTGATATGAAAATTGCCTCTTTGTATGTTCTATTAGAATATGCATTGGCATAGTTATTACTGAATTGTAATTACACATAATTACAGAATTAGAGAACTGTTACTTTATTATGGAACAACGTAGATGTGCAGCGCATTAATTCTTATTTGATAATCTGATAGAAATATATTTACTAATACTTATTTTTAAAAATAGATTTTTTAAATTTAGATGCTTTTTATTAGAAATTTTACGTAAACACACATAATATTAATTTATCACAATTTTAGAGTTTTTCGCAATGACATGCAAATGAACATGTTGAACATAACGTACTTTTATCGAAAAAATTAGCAGAAAAAAATCCATGAAAAATTCATTAAATAAATAAAGTTGTTTCCTAGGTAGAACATAATAGGGTCACAATAACATTATAGCACGTCATCATGACTTCATTTACAAGTAAACTTATTAGTGACAAATAAGACCATAATTTTTACAATATTATTATATCTGTTGGGTTAGAACCATATCCAATTGTACTCTGATTTACAATATATATCTAACTCCTTAAATAATTATGAAAATTAATTAATCTAATATTTAGTTCGAAAGAGAGCAAATCTACCTGACGATTGACTGCAATCGAAATGGACCGCTAAGGGTTCGAAAAAATCGAAAGTCGGATCGAAATCTAACCGACGAAGGGGAAGGGTGGGTAAGGCACCGGCGCCGGATAGTAACCGGGGTATGCTGCTACTGTCGGCTGTATCGGTACCGTGTTGGTGATGTAGGTAGTGAGTTCGGTAGGCACGATCCTTGTGGAGAAGAGAGTAGTATAGGCGGTTTTGGCGCCGAAAGTCAGTTTTAGTACTCGCGAGTCAGATACGGTAGCGAGAGTCTGAGTGATTATGGGCGCGCTCGTCACCGTGAATTGCGGTTGCTGCGGAAACAGTGGCAACTGTGGCACCTGCTGTATCTGTGGTTGCGGCAGCACCGGACTCAGGGTAGACGTGCCATATTCGTAGGACGTCCTGAAGCAGAAAATGCGATGAATATATATTACTATAAAAATGATAAATATTATATATATAATGTTCTTTATTATTTTATATTTGATAAAATATAAGGATACATAGAAAATGCAATAAAATATAGCGTAAAATATAGTATAATATAAAATGCTTGCAATAGATGAACGCATATGATTTACTAAATATTTTAAATACATTATTCAATTTTATTTATGAATAAATGTCCAATTTTGTATACGTATATCCATTACGTAAAAAAAGAAAATTCGCTTATTAAAAGCATTTAGAGTAAGAGATACTGACTTAGGTACGGTGCCGACTGGCCTGGTCAGTGTCGAGTAGATGGTATTCCCCAAGTTCACCACAGGAATCACGTGCGATTCATATAGCGTCTCCAAAGTGACTACTGGTTTGGATGTAGTGATGACCTGAGGTTGCGGTTGGCCAAAATATTTCAGTAGAGCCAATTGTTGGGCCTGCTCTGGGGTCAGCTGAGGCTCTGCATTGCTGCTGGTTGCGGTGTCGCTCTTGACCTTGGACGGCGATGCTGACTTAAAAACATCCAGGTCGGTGTCGGGATCGTTGTTGGGCACCACCACTCTCTTTGGAATATCCTCGTCATCACGATCGTCATCGCCAAAGTCGAGCTCGAGATGCAGTTCACTGCCGGCTTCATCGAGCTTCGAGTTGAACTCGTTTAACGTTTTGCTCGGAATAAACTGATAGATCTCCATCGGTGGCAGTGTCTTCGTCGCCGTCACCACTCGAGCGATGTTATACGTTTGCACCAAGGTCAACCGAGTGGTGCTGTTGCCGGCGTAGATCACTGGTAACATATGCGTTTTCAGCAACGTTTGAGTCGTCGAGAACGTCTCTGTCAGCGTTTCTAATGGCGGTGTCGCCTGAGCAGCATCTAAGGAGATCGCTGGTAGTGTCGCGATAGATGAGTCTAGTGGCAAGGTCGACTCGTAAGCAGCCCCAGTGTTCGCCAAGATGTTCTCAGTGAGCGGCTCCGTTGGTGAAATTGAACTGCTCGGTTCGGCCGTTGCAAATGTTTTCTTGATGGTGGAGGTCACTGTGATGTAGCGAGTATTTCGGAGTGTTCCTACCTAAAGATAGAATATCTTAGGTTATTGGATCTATATAATTTAGTAATTATATAGATATATTGTGATCCGCAGTGGATCAAACAATTAATATCAAGTAATAAACGCGATATAAATCAAAAGTCAATAATTTTATTATGCTATTATAATATTCTTAGATGTATTCAGCACTATGTTATTCAATTCAATCTTTTTGACACATAAATAAATAGATATTAAAATAAAATTGGGAAAACTTACTTGGAAAGAGTAAGGCGATTTGATAGTGGCAATCTCGAAGTATATATTGTCGAGATCCGCCGCGGTGGAGATTTCCACATTGAGCGTCTCTACTGGTAGGATTTGTTCTCCAGGATGCTGCTGATCCTGTTGCATGCTGACACTAGCCACGTCTTCGCTTTCACTGGGATCTAGCTCGTCCTCCGTCAAGGACAGTTCTTTCCTCTGGGCAACATTGGATGAGATCGGGGAAACGTTGATCATCATCGCCGTCGTCGCTGGCGTCTTGCCTTGCTCGTCAAAAACTGCCCCGGGAATCAACTCTGCTGTACTTGGCTCGGTTGTCGATGTTCGCAAATCTTCTTCATCCACCTGCTTACGAATCATGATTCTTGGTTTCGGCGTGGTCTTGTATGACCAGCGACCTTGCGTCCTCGGTAGCTTTACCTTGGGCAGAAGACTGATCGGTGTTGACGGTTGCTGATCGCTGTTCTTTGATTTCGTCAACTGTTTCGAGGGTGAGTTAGGGGATTGACTGTTCGGCCGGAAACCACTGCGACGACGAGTGATGGGTGCTTCAGTAGTGGTAGTTGCGGGACGATTTCTGTGGAGAATGATTTATAAAAGAGGATTATAAAAAAGATCGTAGCTTCACGTCAAATTATTGTATTATGTTTTCTGACCTACAAGAAAAGACAGGATAATAAAATTTATGATCGTTTGATAAAACTGAAAGAAAGCAGATAAATCACTGATAGATTTGTTTTTCTAATTGTACTCTTCTGTTAGCACTCACTTGTAATTTGGTCGAGTCGTGCTGGAACGATTCTTTCCAATTCTCGTTTGCTGTGGTTCGCTGTTATCGTATTCATCGGCAATCTTGTTTCGGAATTTGGGTCTGGGTGAATTATTGGAGATCGAAGGTTTTCGCGTCGATCGTACTGAAGTGTCTAATGGAATAAAAGTTAATCAATGTATTCTTCAAAGATTATTAAAAAAATTTTGTATCTATTATGAATTTTATTGAAAATGAAAAAATTAATATAAAGATAAGAATTTAAATTTACATTGATTTTTATTTATTATATTGATTTATCGTCCACTGCGATAATAATAAATTTATTAATTAATATTTTTTATATATTACACTGTGTGACCACAAAAATTTTCCAAAGGACGCGTGGGTTTGGTTATAGGATCTGTGAAGCTGGCACGACATTCTGTCGATATCAAAAAAATTACAACAGTTCCAATAGCACTTTTCACAGTTCTACAGTTCTATCTAGAAATAAAAAATAGCTCCGCAGTTTTAATATGAAAAAACTAAAATTGAAAATATGGCGTGCTAACTACGCGAATCTGGCACGTCAGATTTCCTCTAAAGTACGAGAAAAAAATTAATATTTGCACTTTTAGCAACAGTTCCCGATAGTTCTACTAAAAACCAACTAAGATATGCATTTTCAAAATAAAATAACAATATTTAACAATTTTTATACATCCTATATATAGAAAATGGCATAAAACTTCTAGAAAAAGTGACGTGCTGACTATTTCTATCAGTTTCAACGGCAGTTCTTACAGAGTTCTATGCAATGCAATCATTTATAAACAGAGTTCCGGCCTCTACATATTTTTAATCAATTTTTTAATACCTGAGTCCAGCACGACACTTGTAGAAAAAGTGGTAATATTTTTATTAAAAAAGTATGATATTATTTAATATGACAAATTTATAATTAGATTATACAAAAAAGAATTTAAATGCAACACAAAATTTATAAAAATTTATCATAAAATACTCACCAGAAGGTTCATTAAAAAGAGCTTCCAAGGGCAGTGAAGATTCGTCCTGTTGCTGATGAGTCGGGGTGGGCTCCAGCTGTGGTTTCAGCTTGCCATGCTGAGGACTAATAGTTTTCAGGATGCGATTGGTGCTGGAGGGCCGAATCTTACCTTCACCTATTGGTGCGACCGGCGCCGATAGAATTCTTGATGAGCTCTGCAATACTTGGGCATACTTGCCGTTGATATAAGTCCCGATCACGCTGGTCTCATGCACGGTCGTGAGTCCATCTTTTACGATGGTGCCGCCCAACTTGGTTACCAGGCCAGTTGGGTTCTCTTTGTCCCTTCGCGGAGTGGTACGCGGCTTGTGATGTACTTTCGACGAGGGTCGCAGGTTGATCAACTATTAGAAACCAAAATTATAATTAAATAATAGATGCCATACATGTCATCAAGGACAATCATAATGATAATTATGTGCAGTAAACAATTGTAAGGTGTTAAAAAGAATAAATTATCATTTACGTGATAGATGATACATATCTTAGTAAAAAAATCTTAATGAACATAAGTCGAAAACTCAACCGTTTTGGAGATATACATTTTTGTTAACATCATAAATGACTTTATACTAGCTTCTGCGTATCGCATGCAATGCGTTTATCTTAGTGTTTATAAATCGCATTCTGAATGCTCTGATTCAATACAATACATACTTTATAACAGAAGATTTCACCGGCAATCATAGTTATTATTAACCGGGCATTGTAGATGTATATATTATTTGGTGATTACATATAGTTATAACCGATTGCCAGTGAAATCTTTTGTTATGAAGTATGTATGGAAATTGAATCAGAATATTCAAAATGTGTGTGCGATTTATATAATAAACGCATAAATAACATTGTATACGATATGGAAAAACCAGTAAGTTACAAAAATGTTTATATTTCAGAAACGTTGAGAGAGAGAGAGAAGTATACCGAGTAGTAAAAGCTATAACAAAATATTTTAATAATATAATAATTTTATATGTACATATGTAAAAGAATATGATAGTAATATAATAACTTGATTTAAATGCAATAAAATATTTAAGATGCAGTAACACTGGAAAATACGGTCGGAAAAGCATATTTATCGTGCTTCGTGGGTGAAACCGATTTATGTATCGGTAAGATCAGATCGGACTTTCACGCTGATCGTCAGAGCTGAGGGACGGAGAGAGGAGGGCAACTAGAAAGGATCGGCTAGGAAATCGATTACGGCATGCGGAAAATTACACCGACGCGTTTATTCCGAATAATTTTGCGGCGGCTTCGCGCGCGAGTTATCGAGAAAGTTGCTTGCGAGATGCCCGTTGCGTAATTTACGGTAAAGCTGAGCACCGTTTCCATTACGACCTTATTCTTATCCCGCCAGCTAGACGACCCATTTTCCGTTTAGTATTCGAACTAGAATGCAATAAGAACTCGTTCTAGCGATGACATCCGTTCGTTATTGACGCGATCCAGTTTAGCAGTAATTAGAGATATGAAACGAGATTCGAAATTTTCATTTCTCGCGGTTCCTGCTCACGTGCGCTGAAGATCAATGTCACTTTATAAACAGGATATCTGATTTCCTGCCTTTGCAATCGAGCGTGAAGAATTAATCGCGGATCTTGTGAGCGCGAAATTGTTGCTGGATTCCGAAAGAGCCAATGCCACATTTTTAACGAATTAGATCATATTTTAGATATTTTCTCTTCATGTAATATGAGATTGGACAGAGTTATAAAATATAAGATTTGTCTTTACGATTTCTTTCAAAAGTAAGTTATTGATTTAACTCTAATGAAGATGGCCTTTCAACTTTTATTAAAAACATTTTTAGGACGACTAATATCACACTAACTTCTCAACCAAGCAAACTAGATTTAATTAGTTTCAATCGATAGATTTTTGTTTGCATATTCCGCAATAAGGTACTTTTCTTTTGCACACCTTTATTTTGAGAGAGTTGACTTAGATAAATAAGTTCAAATTACTGAAAATCACCATGAACGAAAAATCAATTTATTTCTGAATGTATAAATGAAAATCTATCGATTTGTCATTTTGAATATTCAAAAGTAACGGTGATTTAAACCGATCTACCTGATTCGACTATTCTCGAAACTTTTATTGTTAATAATTTTTTAACTAAACATATGCAAACAAAAATCTATCGATTGAAACTAGTTAAATCTAATTTGCCCATGGTTATTAGGAGTTAGTGTGAAATAGTATCTCTATTGTTTTTTTAATAATTTTATTACCAGAATTATGCAAACAAAAATTCAAAATGTGCGTACAATGAATAATTAAATATGCAAACGAATGAACAATCGAATGAGCTGTAGAAAGTTAATTTTTTCAAAAATTAGTAGGACCAACTTCACATTGATATTCATTTAGTCAAAAAAGTCAGCTAAGGCAAATTTCGGTGAATGGCTTTGCTGAATTTATAAAAGTATAACTAATCTAATATAATTCTAAAATATTACTTTATCATTACAAATAAAATGTCAGAACTAAAAATTAAATGTCGTAAACTGATAATTTAAAGATAAAGATATTATATTTATATAGAAAATATTATTTTAATATACATATTGCAGATTTTAAAGTATAACATGTATGTTTAAATATGTCATTTTCTCTACTTCTTTCACTAGCAGAGAAAGCAAATCCGTTATTTAGTTGATCCAGTTGAAAATATTAAAAGGAGGCCAGGAAGTTATTAAAAAAGTGTAAAATGTAATTGTTATGTACAATAACTCTAAAACATAGTACACAATTAAATAATGTATAAAATTACATATTTTGAAGTTTCAATTAACGAGGAAACTAATAATTTTTGCATTTACATATTTGCTTTATTTTTGTGATCTACATTTACATACCTTGTATGTCTCGTCGATCACTTCCGTCGGTTGCTTCGAGAGAAAATCATATTCCGGTTCAGCAAGATTGTTTTTCACGCCTGGAGTTTCATCCTTAGTATGTACTTGAACCACCGATGACAATGTAGGTGTCTTCGTTTGTTTACTTGATTCCTGAGAGAATTATGATTTATAACTAGGTCGACTTTTTAATACACAACGTCTTATAATTTGCATAATTTATTATAATAATTTAATTATTACAAAATTAAACTGCACAATGTATATAATTTAAATATATAATCATTTAAAAGATCTGATTATTGTATATTGTACAAGTTAGAATTATCGTAAGGAGAATATCTCACGTATTCAGAGATTGAGGGCATTTATAAAAAAAATCGACCTTAAAGTCGAAGAACTAGGCGTTCACGTAATATAATATGTATGTATAATTACAGGATATCCTGTACAGAGTCATTCCGTTCTCACCTGACTTTTCGTTGGTTTCGGCGCGGTATTCTCGGAAGAATTCACCACGTTCTGCTCGACCACGGAATTCACGATAATCTTTGTACCCTTCAACTGCTTCTTCGTTTCACCGCCCTGATCCTCGGCCTTGTGCGTCTTGCTGGGCTGGATGTCGGGGACATTTTTCTTCGGCTGCTGCTCCGTCGTCGGCTTTGTGTGAATCGCCGCCGGGGGGGACGTGGTCTTCTTCACGACACCTCCTTCTGAAAATTAACGACACATTTGCATACCTGACGGGAATAAAAATTGCACATCTGCGAGGTCGAATGATCGCGAAAATGAGACTAAAAAAGAATGTTTTGACGGCCAACGCTCGTCCTGAAGGTCTCGGTCAAATTCCTTATCTCTTGAAGAGGAAGAATTCAAGATACGTAAAAATCTTTTTCCTCAACTTTTTTTTCAATTTTATCGTGCGTATTATCTATTTATTATTTCTAATTTTGATTCCATCACATTTAAATTGCATAATAATTCTTATATTATATTTTAGTTTTTTAAAGTTAAAAATATACCTACTTTATATTATATTATTTTATTAATCATGCTGTAAATTATGCTGATATCAAACTTCAGTTGTTATTTACAGCTTTATTTTATTACAATTATTTTTTGTAAAATAATTTATTAAAATATTTTCATTTTTATTTAGGAAAAAAGAAGCGAACAGCTTTGTGTTATTGAGTGGGCGATTTGAAAAGTCAAGGGGAAGACATGACAAAAGAATCATGACAATGAGCACGACGATTTGTACGCAAACCCGGACAGCGATATGCTAAAGAGATTGATACCTGATGCCCCTTGCCAAGGCTCATCTTGTGTACATATATATAATGTTACAGTACTCTTCAGCCTTTCAAGGATTCATCCTTAACTCACAATCAAAGAATCAGAATCCATGAACGAGCACGGCATAATAAAAGGTGTTGATTACACTTGTTAGAAAGTATTTTCTGGCATTATATCCACAATTCAAGATCGCATGACACCTCATGATTACAAATTGCGAATTTTCTGCTTGACTGACAGCCCTCGTCATTTGGTTTTTAGAGGATTCTTTCTTCAGAATACCTCGAAATTTTTTTTCGTACTAATTAATAATTAAGATATACATAAATAAATCGTTATTGATTATGCGCTCTAAGATGATATCCCTTCAACGCTAAAGATACTTTACAGTTATAATTATAAGCAAAAGACAGTGAGTGTAAATATAGAGATCAGATATAGAGATATGTGTAGAATACAAAAATAAACGAAAATTAAGCGAGAGAGAGAGAGAGAGAGAGAGAGAGAGAGAGAGAGAGAGAGAGAGAGAGAATAAAACAAAATAGTAAAATAAGGTAATAGAATAAAATAAGCAAAGAAAAATTAAAAAATAAGAGTTAATCTTAGCAGCTCTTACTAGCACGAATACGCACTACATTTATTTTCGACATTACGATTTTATCGACAGTTCTGCAAAATAGGTAGGATACGTATACATATACTTATCTTCATTGAAAAACTATCATGGTAAAACGCAAATGTTTATAAATGTACGTGTTTAATATTTTTAATAATTTATTCTTTTTATAAAATTTTACCATGTTTATAATTTTATTAATCAATTATTATTGCAATAATAATAATGTATTTCAATTTTCGCAGATTTGATGTAATCATCCGAGTATAATTAAGAAGTATTTTGGACATGTTACCTGGAGGAGCGCTTTGAGGACTGAAGACCATCACTGTGTTACCAATTGTCGTGGTGAAGTCCAGGAAACCGTAGACAGTTTGTGTGACGAAATCATTATTTGTAGCTGCTGGTTCGATTGCTGCAACTGCATCCTCCGAGTAGCCGTTGTACACTTGTGCGGCGGACACTGCAACTAAAGTCGCAAGTTCACAAAAATCTGTTATAATTTGCCTAATGATTTATTATAAAATTTTTTTTAGATTAATATTATTTTACAATGAAATTTTATTTTATCTATACAAGGCTGAAAGGAATTAATAAAAATTGATATGAATTGTGGAATTGTGTGTGTGTGTGTGTGTGTGAAACAGGAAGTATCTTACTCAAAATTCTATAAAATTCAGCGACGACATCAATTTACTCACCATACGCTGCGACAAACACGAAGTATCTCGATACCATTGCGCTCAGTCTGATCTCATCCTAAGCGGACACACGAATTTCGTGGAATCTGAAAGAGTGAATATTATAAGACAACAAAAACATGAGAAAAAAATTTTCTTGTACATTAATCATTTTACGTATAACAGTCCAGTGCTTAGTATATATGTATAATAGCCGTCATAATCTAGCATTTTTTACGTCATATAAGCAATAAAAATATATTACGTCACCGCTTAAACAACAAAAAGTTCAAACTCGAGATAGTCGTCTTAAAGGTATCTCTTAAATATCTTTGACATCTTTCACAAAAATGTTTTAAACGCTTTTTAGAAGTTTTTAAGACGTCTTATGTCTCATTTTTGAACATGCTCTTGTTTATTTTACTGTTTGACAAGACAGAATAATTTGTGAGTTACATTTATTATTTATAATAATATCTTCTATGATCATGAGAGAATCGAGCTGTAATTCTCAGATAATTACGCAATTATTGCAGTTGAACGTGCAATTGGCCTCTTATAACCATCTTCTAGGACGGGATAAAAATTACGTGTTACATCAACGGCGTAAATATGACACATTACCGTGTTATTTTGCAAAGTACCGTTACTTTTCCTCTCCCTTAACAATTAACGATTATGTAAAAATAGCGGATTTTGCTTCATTAGAAATAACGTCTTGTGAATTATCTATGTGCGCTCATCTCTCACAGAGATTTCTAATTATCAATTCTCCTACGCGAGAGTTCGACCTTGGATTTACGCAGTTACATCTCCGTTTCTCTACGGAAGAAATATTTCAATAGATACTGACCGATTTAATGAGATTTAATGGCATCTATTTGATTGTTATTGTAATAAATTTCTCTTTTCAACAAAAATGTTCGTTTTTATCTAATTAACATTGGAAATTTTAATTAAATTAAAATTAATTAAATTATATTAAGTTAAAATTTAATTTAAAATTAAATAAAATGTTAATTAAAATTAAAACTTATAATTTTTTCAAATGAAAACTCTTAATAATTGTTGAATATTTTGGTATAAATTTTAATATCACCCGATATTTTGATTTCTTTAACTTCTCTGTGGATAAAACTTTCATTTACGTAAAACATTGACATTGTCCATCGAATTTTAATTCACCGCTATCGAATGCAGACGAAAGAAAAGGATAAAAGATCGGAGTAATTTCGCGACTGCGTGAGGCAATCGAGTGTCGTAAGTTAAAAAATTTCCTTCTCGTTCGATCGTTATCTGCTCGAGTATGAGCATTGTGAGCTCGTTCGGAAAACATCCTGTGTGAGACTAACGTAACAGCTACGTTAACACAATCGCGGCGAGGAAAGTGCGCGCTCGCGCGACGGGATCGTTACGTAACGCGCAACCACTGCCTTGCCGGTAATCGTTTTAACAACCCGAAACAATGGTAAGAGGTGCCTCCAGAGAGCAGGCACACCCAAGATTTGTGATGTCAAATCGGATTGACGGAGGCGGCTCGAAAAACGCAACATGGCACGCGCTTTTTCCCAAGTAACAAATCGACATTATTTGTCGTCATTTTGACATCAAAATGACAACAAATAGCGTTAGTTTGTTACCTGAGAAAAAATTATCGTTATGTTGATGTCAGAATGACATTAAAGCCCCTATATTTTGTAACTCTTTATTACATACACTGAACAAGTTGACGGTATTTGTCGTCATTTTGACGTCAAAATGACATTAAAGGTGCATCTTTATGCCTCTATTCTATAACTCTTAATGACAGTAACGGTATTGTTAGTGTCATTGCGTAGATTTTATACGGTAAAAAAAGTTTCGCAATGACAATATATTATATATTATATATCGTTATTATTGTTAAAAGTTATAGAATTTCAAATTAAAAGAAAGTCGCAAAATGATGACTTTAATTTTTTATTAACAAAATTTGATTGTTTATGGATGTTAAGAATTAAAATAAAATTACATTTCAATTTTCTGTTGACACTTTTATATGTTCTTTGAAATAGAGATACATCTTTAATATAATTTTGAAAAACAATATCAGTTTGCTATTATGCATCTAAATCTATTTTAATAAGCGCGTCGTGTGCCGTTACAGTGCGCGCCGTTATACATCACCGATTGCTATACAGGGTGTCTCGAGTTTACCGGACGTTCCTCTAACTATGGCAACCTTGGACAATCCTTGTGAAGACAATCCTTAATAAAGCCGATGAGAGAGAGAATATTATTCGTCCTTTCGAATCGTGCATTCTCAATTGAGTTTTGAATTATAAAAGATCGCGTTTAGAAATCCGCTTGAAATCAATCGAATTTGTCATCGATTTTCATTATTATCAAACTCGCGAAATTTTTCGTTCCTAATTCTCAATCGTCCGTTGGCAATGGGTGTACTAATTTTTTTAGCTCTTAATTATTCATTTTATGGCTTATGTATCTTTCATGCGAAATAAGGCTCGCTCGACCGCACTTTCGCTGCTTTCCTTTTCCTAAACACCGCAAAGTGCGAAACACTTCCGTCGTAGGCGGTTTTACAGAAGCGATCTTTTAATCCGGCAGCCTTTTTTCTGGAGACCCAGAATCGCAATCGGGGGAATCAGAGTAGCGGTGTGCAGCATCGCGGAATCGCGAGAGCGCTCCTTTCACCCGTTCTCTCACGACTGCATCGCGGGCTGATCTCGGCGAGCAGTAAATAACGGCTTCAACTATAAAACTGAAAAGCGCAAACGTCACGCTTCCATCGCGAGAACCGTTTCTGATGATAGGGTACTACGCGGCGAATTATTGTAACTTGAAAATGAGTGAGAATTTGCTGATCATACGTAACCTGTCGAATGGAGAACCTATTCATCGTTATAAAAGTAATAGATATTACAATTTATGGCCATCCGTAGTGGCCTTTTTATATGGATAGTTAAAAGCATAGAAAAGATCTATTTTATATTATGAGGAGAAACAGCAATGCACCCACAAAAAAACAAACCACACAACACATATGTGTATTACCTAATTAATATATCACATTCTTCTTCTTATTATGTATTATATAAGTATTACATAATAGTTCATATTTTAATTAATATTATAATTATAAAATTTTATATTGTTTCATTTATAAATGGTAATGTCGATGTAAAAAAATCTTAAAACATTCTGAATATTCTTAAAGAAATATCCTAAGGAATTCCAGCCCTCAGAATGTCCTAAAATATGGATATCCTGAGGATGTCATTCGGAAAACTGTGTTGTGCGAAATTATTCGTTTTATTAATTGTCATATAATTAACATATCTAGTATATATATTATCTAATTAATATATTATCCTTCTATATTATATATTATATTATATAAATATTATATAGTTTATATTTTCATTAATCATTATTATATCATTTTATATCGTTTTGTTTACGAAAGGTAATATTGGTACAAAGAGATTTTAAATCTTTCCAAATTTGAACGTGTTATAAATGAAAATTAATAGAGATTAAGACAATAAAACAAATAGTCAAAAATAATCACTGTGAGAATTCAAGGTGTTCACGACTATGACGAGTCATACTCATGCGAAGGTAAAGAGGAGTGGCCCTACTCTCTCGCTCTATTCTGCTATATCGTATACACATGCGCGCGTATACGTGCACGGTATGTGTAATGACTTGTAATGTAAAAAAGAAATACCGTGCTGCAACGTGCGTAAATCTCGGTCGAGCATTCGAGTAAACCCTTTCCCGCGCGTCCGACGACTATTTCTTACGATCGAAATGTACTGTTTTTTCATGGAAAGAATCGTGAAATGCACAAAGCAATATTCCATGACGTACGAAGAGAAAAAACCTTAGTGACTCGCATTTAAAAATAATTTATACAACTTCACGAGAAACTCTCTCCCTTTATAGATACTTGCTATTTTTTAAACACACGATTACATAATATTTTTTTACATTCTAATTTAATTAATTTATTAATTAGAAAATTATAAAGTATACGCAAATAACGGTCTAAAATAGAGTTGGAAATTAAGGAAGTGGAAATATGTCTTAACGTTGCCGAGTTTCGGATTGTCACGTCATTAACACGATTGTCGCGAGATCCTATGGTGACAATTAAGCGACCAAACGATGTGTCGGAGACCGAGAAACTAATTATTACGTCCGTGAGCATAAATTTCGTGGTCAAGAGTAACGATCTGGGCGAAAGCCTGTCTCGAAATATGCTGAAAACCGGTCATCAACGGCAGGAATGGTGTTCGTCCGCTCGATCGCTCAAGATCATGGTCAGCCCAAGACCGTCGAGTCCATCGACCATCAACCGGGCCTCAGGAATCAACTGCCTACGTACACATTTCTGCAGTTACGTTTTCGGCATTTTTTCCTTCCGCGTGGATGTAAAAAATGTTCTCGATGCAATTCTCGTCTCTCTAAATTTGAACTCTGCTGAACCTTGCGCTTTCCTATACTTTAATTATAAATAAACAATATCTATAGCTTATTTGCTTAAATAGTTGTTTTTAGTTAAGTGGATAATTTGTATATGTATATATCTTTGACACAATGGCAATGTAGCCATTTACACGATACTTTTAATTGGGTTTAATAACATCCATAGTTACAAAACTGTTCAATTACAGTCACTCTACTCTTTAGGGGAATAACTATACAATTAGCCAGTTTCATATAACTAAGGATATTAAAAGCAACTAAAGATGGTGTGTAAATATAATCTTTAATAGTATAAGAATATATAATATTTCAATAAAAATGATTGGCATTTTTTTCCTTAATAGTGAATTAATAATAAAAATTGTAAACATTTATAAATTATAGTAAATTTAGGATATTTTTCGACAACAGCCAAAACGAGTAAAAAATATGATAAATATGATTTGATTATATAAATTAATATAATAAATACTGATAATTTAAGTGTATTTATTAAAATAATACAAATTCTATTTATTATTGCAGCCATATTCGTCGATATTCATGTTATTAAGGATTTTATAATCGAAAGTTTCCAAAATGGAAATTTTTCACTGTTGACGTATCACTTATGTCGATTCGCCGCACTGTACGCGCAGTTTGCTTCGCTTTCGAAAGGCTCTTCGTTTCTCACTCGACTGATGTATGTTAATCAGTTTTCCTCTAGTCATTGCTCCTCTTTTGGAAATACCATCATATCTCTCTCGCTAAGCGAAAATATATCGAAAGCAGCGTAAGAAGACGCTCCGAAAACGCAATAATTCAGATAGAGCCATTTAACATAAGTAACAACGTTGGAAAACATTAGCATATTCGCGTCTCCAGAAACGGAGTCGTGCAAAATTACGTCTGCATACTAATTGCTTCAGCTCCACTTGAACCGATGTGATGACCATGAACCTCATAGAGACGAAATAAATTTGGAAATATTTTAATTGAAAAAAAAATAGTAAAAATAGTAAATCTTGATAAATATATATATTTTTTAAATTGTGTTAATTAAACATCTATTTCTTCAGTAAATAAATCTTTATTCAAAATAATAAAAACCATAATTAAATCAAATTAATAGTTCTTGTATCAAATAAATATGTTTGCATTTAGTAAATATTTACTTAGAACTATTCAAACAAATATAATAATTAATAATTTTATTGTTTTATTAATAAATTAATAAATTAATAATATTTTTTAAATTTAGTATTTTTTTCAGTGTATTAGATCACTTTATTTAGTAGATTAGCGAAATGAGGCAAGCCAGAATAAATTATGGAAGACCGAAAACATCCGTTCTTATTTGACGCAAATAGAATTGATTAAAAGATATAAAATTCGTAATTGTGAGGCATTGAGTGGGTGGAAAGTCTTCTTCCACGTGGCATTTAAATTCACGTGAATGACAATTTCTTCCTAACGAATTTATGTACATCTGACGCAATCTATCTTATGCATCCGTCTCCTAAGCGAGACAATTCTAGACAAGTCTAATCACAATTCAGCTAACTCTGAGAATTCTCGGGAAAACACTTTCCCATGCGTGCGACTTTTTATTCTTCTTCAGCCTCTTCTTCCAACTGGAAAAGATTAATTCTCTGCCAAGAGAGAATTCTCGCACGTTATTTTAATGGACAGTTGGCTCAGACATCGCTGATCCTTTTCCCTAGGAACAAACGCTATTGGCATTAATTCGGCCATTAATCCCACAAAATATCTCCGAGCTTCTTTGTCACGTAATCATTTCCGCGTTGCAAGTTTCGTCTGCTTCCTAGATACGAATTTTCCTTCGGAAATAGATAATCATCAGATGATTCATCGGTGAAGTGAAATTCAAATGAAACAGAAAGAAACGGGGGTTTTTCATTGTCTGCGCATCTTAACGACAAATGGCGGACGTTGACTCCCTCACCTTCTTGGAGAGATCACGGCCGTTCATGAGGTTTCGCTGGTTTTGTTACGCCGATTTTTCCCTCACTTTTGTCCCGAGGACAACTATTTTTAATTAAACGTCCTGCGTCGCGCGACTTTCCGGCTGGTACTAGCCGAAGAGATGAAGAAGATCCCTTCTTGAAGATCTGCGATTTCACCTTGCGGCTGCTAATTCATCACCTCTTAATTTATTCCTCATAGTCTGCCCTCTGATAAATTCTTGATCCCTCCTTAAGATCGTCTCAGACTTCCATGAACATTGTCCATCAAAATAAAAGTAAATGTACTTTGTGTGAGTCATTGATTAAATTTATTGTAGCCGAGTGAAAATAATTAAATTAATCATAGTGAAACAACGTTCAATATTTATCATTCAAAATCGATTTCATGATCGAAGATATTGCTCTCTAAAACTTTTAAAATTAATTTCATTCTGAAAAGTGAAATCTCATTTATAGGCCGACATTCATGGATCTGTGAAGCTAGCACGACATTCTCTCGATATCAATCACATATTGATGTGCTAGATTCTCGAAGTTAATACGACATATCATCATTTTTAATTTTTTAGTATTACAAATGCGGAACTATTGCTTATTTTTATAATGAACTGTAGAACTATGAAATGTGCTACTAGAACTATTGTAATTTTTTTGATATCGTCATGCTGGCTTCATAAATCCGGTATTCATTCGTCGATTCTTATATTTCAATCTTAAGATGTCATAAACCAATCAAAGGACATTAGCACCTTAAGATATTACTTAAGATGGCCTTAAAATAAGAATAGACTATGAGAATATCGTCTTTAAAGATTGAAAATTGAGCCACTCTTTTTCAGGACTGGCAAATTTTTGTACTTTAGAGTGAGATTTCTCTCCAAAGAATTTGGAGAGAACATTAAGCTCCAGCGAATTACAACACGTGTACAATATATTAAATAAACAGATTAAATCGATATTCTTAAAAAGAAAAGAAATTTAAAATTTGTGGCGGGATAATAGATCGGTGTCGCAAATTTTAATATCTTTTTGTTTCCAGATCGTCAGAAATCCGCTCTGGAGATTGTTGGAGTTTACCGCAAAACCGCGTCGGATTGGAGCCCCGTCGTTAGGCAGTCGTAATTACGAAATCTGCGCAGGAATCGTTCGTAATGTTCATTCGCGCGCTTGTACGAACGCGAGAAAAAGGAAAGAGAATGCGCGCGCGTATGGAGAGACTTACGCTTTTAAAATCCCTCGCGTGCATCGGACTTGCAAAACGGGGACTTATTTTCACGGATGACAAAGTACCCAAACGTATTACGACGTAGTTCGCGATGCACGACCTCGCGCCTCTGGTTTTCGATTAAGTATTTGTTCGCGATTTGGCAACGGAAGAATTAATAACCATGCGGTTATACTCGTCGCGAATTTTGCAACGACACCTTTAAATCGAGGTTTCGAGTCAACGAGGAAACGGCCCTTGTGCAATAGTAATATAATAAATAATAATTATTCTCAGAATATAGAGGCAGGTCCGATCTTACTCCGATTAACTTTATTAAATCAAAAAAAGTTGTCAATTGCAAAATTGAAAAAACTTATCGTTTTTATCATCTTTACGATGAGATCGATTCATAAAATTGATGTACGACTATATAATCAGAGAGTATATTCCGTACTAAGAAAAATGTCTAATTAAATTTATTGAAATTTTTATTGAAAATGAGGAATTTTCTGGTTAAATCTGCTAATTTTAGTGGAGATAACAGAACTTCTGATATAATCAGAATTTTCCGGTTCGTCCATATTTTCAACCAAACATTTGTCTCGGTGCATATTTGTTTCCATTTGCAAAATTTATATTATTATTAATTCATTATAGCCAGATATTTTGCTTATAAACTGAACAAAAAAAGGGAGAAAAACGTGCGTTAAGGTATCACGCGAGACGAGTGCGATTTAGCAATGTGTGTAGATTCTTTGCCGTTTATGGCAAACAACATTGCTGTTATTTCCTAATTGCTTCCTGATCACGCAGCTTGCGGCCGATCGACCCAGATTCTATTTCTTTCCCTCGTCGCGGATTTAGCGGATTTCGCGGCAAGATCGAATCGGAAGCGGAAGTCTGCGGATTTCACTCGTAGACCTCCCTGCGCATGCGCGTACATGCGTGTTCCGTGAAATTTATTTTACTTTCCATCAGCGCAAGTGCACACGTAATACAACCGTTAGTGCACGTAAGATTGCACTCGTTCCCGCGAGAGCATCGCGCTGAAAACGCACGAGCTACTAACTCGTAATTATACTCTTACCACAACGACAGAGCCTCGTGCGAAATGAAAGCGCGTTATAGTCGAGAAGTGCACTGCAAAATTACATTTCATCGAACACAAAGCAAGATCTAGAATTGTAAACTGCGCGATCAGATATAGAGTACCACTTACATATATACCCGTTTCTATCAGTGTAATTATCAGTTTTAATCTCAATTGACTCTTCATCTTTTTCTAGTCCTAAGAATAAAAAAAAAATTAAGAGTAAGTTGAATTAAGGTTAAAGGTTAATCCACATTGGTAGAAACGAGCATTAATCAAAAATAAAATTGCAGACCTAGAATTATAAATAATTTCTTTGCCTTTCCCTTCCTTTCTATTTCTTTTATACAAAATTTGATACACAATCAAGTAGAAATATGAAATAATAATAAGGATAAAGTGAACGACAAATTCGAGTCGTCGATAAATAGAATTAAGAAATTAATACATATGAAAAAATTAGAAATATAGTTAAAACAACTAATATAAAGAGATAAGGGCAATATGAGCCAATAATCTCGTTAAAATCTTTTTAAATTTAATATATTGATTTTTAATAATTTAATAATATAAAAAAATAATAGAAGTCTTATTAAGAGAATAAAATTTTTTAAAATTATTAAGTACATTAATATATGTGATTTTTTGTATACTCTTTTGAGATGACTCTCAAGCCATTTTTTTTCTCCTTAATATATTTAATTGAAATGTTTTTATTAAGGCTCAATAAATTTAAAACTAATAAGGAGAAACAGGGCTACGAGCCAATAAATTCGATAAAATCTTTAATATATTGCGAAGAATATATCACGTAATTTTGGCGTTTCGTCCCAGCTCCCACTACTGGACTCATCAGTAAGGCATTGTAGTGGAAGCCTACCTTATACGCCTGAGAGAGTTATTTAATCGAGATTCTATATAAAGAGATGTACGCGTATCAAAGCACTTGCGAAAATTTTGCGAATATTTATAGACCTCTGATGGCGGGTCGACGTAGTAATATTCTTTGCAATATTTATCTAAAGTAATATATGTATTCCCCTCCATCCCCCAACTTGCGCGCCGAACAATCGTCGGTCTTGAAACGCAACTCTATCTATAATTGAAACAAATTCAATTGTGCATACATAACATGTTTCAGCTCCTGATTTGAAGCTTCTTTAGATATAAAAGATATCCATTGTATCGTAGTGACGGTAGAATTGTAAATGTATTCGTGTGTTGTGATAAAACATGTTATGTATGCAGTTTGAATTTGTTTTAATTACATTTCTAATTTTTTGAGAGCTTTGTTTATTAGTAATTATTTTTAGAAATATGAATTTAAGAACTAATAGATTCTAGACTAATTATAATTTTACAATTTAGATAAAATAAAATGATATAAATTAAACTTACATATACAAAATTAACGTAGCATTAAATTTTTTAAATAAATGTGAGTCATTGTTTTCGAACAAAACAAGTTTCGATTAAATCTGGTGTCTTTATCCGTTCTAATTAAAAAAAAAATCTGTGTTACGTTCAGGGTCAATGAAGAATTGCGACAGTTCCTTTCTGTTCTGCCCTATACTATTACGCCCTTCGCGGTAATCACATGACTATGTATTACATCGAGACTGCGGGCAAAAGTGTATCGTTGGGCGTGTGGGAAAACGGGAGCAGTGAACGTGCCCTCGCATACGCACGCACGCGGATTGCGCGTAAGATCACGAGTGTGGACGACAAGTCGCACGTGTCGGAACAGAAATATCCGCGCGGATCGAATCCGGTCGCACGTGACCGGGGACCTCGCTTAGAAAGCAAGCTTAGGTTTCTTAGGAATGCCCATTTAGCAATCGCTCTCCATCGGCCCCGAATGGAAACAACTGACGCGATCAACTAGGCTACTCGGTGAGCCGAAAGAACGACATGGGCGATCGCAAGTCTCACAAACTTTTTCATAATATACATCGGACTGGAATTATCGAGATAAGAACGAAAATGAGTAAATTGTAAAAACACAAAAAAACCTGAAAATTTATAATACATTAAAATATAAACTATCTAGAACGCATTTATGAGTAAGAAGTGTGTGTGTGTGTGTGTGTGAGAAAGATCAGGTCTTTATAAATTTCTTGTAACAGTTATAATTATTAATATAAATAAATTTTTGTTAACAAATAAATCAAGCTTTGGACTTGAATTGATCTTATTTTAAAGTAACAGAGAATTTATAATATATGCAGAAGTCTTGCCATTTTTTTTCCTAAATTCACTTTTTATTACCACTTATTTACATTTGTAGTTGCATCTGTAAATGATAATTTATAGCCGCGTGTTATATTTAGAAATTTCAAAAGGATAACAATAATTAATTAAACAATATCTACAAATAATCATTTTTTGAGCAGACCTGTTCAAAGAACAGATTTATCTTTCATTTATGACATTAATGACTATTTCTACCAATTTAGTTTAATTTTAATCTCAGTTTAATTGACTCTTCATCTTTTTTTAGTTTTAAAAATTGAAAAAAATAAAGAGTAAATTGAATCTAGATGATTAAAATTAATCTTACATTGATAGAAATGGTCCTAAGTTGTTTGTTCTTAAACAGATATGTGGTTTGAGGCTTAAAAGATTATTAAATTTTGATTCCAAAAACTAAAGCTATAGTTTCGAAATTTATCAGATCCGAGTGAAAGTTATTTTGTCCAAAATATACTAATTGATATAATAATTCTCGTTTTTTTACGCATATACCGTACGTTAGATGTATCGCGCACGTAATATACAACGCAACGTAACATAAGCGATATCCCAATTACAACCAGGAGTACCTCGGCGCAAAGATGCCGTAGGCAATATATAGACGGTGCAAACAGTTATACACTTTCACTTGAATCTCGTTCAGCTTTACAGCTAAGGGATATACAGGGTGTTCACTATCTTCTTCGTCGAGGTCACATCTCGATTATGCAAGATAGTATCAAAGCAATGGGTAAATATCATGAATGGCAATAAGAGTCCAACAATTGAAAGAATTGATATTAATTATTTCTCTAATAATTAATAATAAAGAAAATGATAACTACAATAATAAATTTATAAGAGAGCAATTATTAACAAAAATATTTTTTATAGATATTGTCTAATGTGTTTTCTTCTCTAAAGAAAACTTTTTTCAAATGTCCCAAAAGTTAGTGGATATCGTGGACGCGATTTAATGGATGTGTGCGCATAATGATAAAAAATATAATTAAAGCTTGTAATCTTAAAATAATTAGTTAATAAGACATATGTTTTTCTTTCTTAATCAATTAGCCGATCCATCCATCTTGAATTCTACAGTGATAATCAAAGGCGGATGGCAATTAAAGGTTGAAATGACTCGTTCAAAATTTTGCTTCGGGTAGCTTTGATGCTATCGGGCGGCAAGCTTATTTGCTGCTGAACATCGTTGTCTTGGATGCGACTGAATTCTCAGGCGTATCGTGAGACGAGGATGACATTCACTCGTCTGTTTACGGCGCGCGATCGTTTGTAAGAAATATTTCTACAATCTATGTGTGTCTTGTAGACGGTATTCTTCGTTCTTTTTGCGATTGGAGAATTTTAGTCCGGAACAACATTTTAAGAATATCGTTCTTACACGTAACACGCTTTTGAGAAATTCTCCCGTTTGTTATTGAATTTTTTTTCTGCAGATTTCATATACAAGTTACAATTACAGTAACAAAAAATTGTCAGAATAATTATTGATGTTATAAAGTTAATGTAATACAATAAAAAAGTGGAATTACATATACAATTATATAATATCATTAAAACGCTGAATTACTATATAAACTATATCTTACAACCAAAATTTTATTAAAAAGCAACTACGAGTCTTTTAAATCTCAAGGAATGAAACAATTAATTTTCTTGTTACTTGCCTTTTTAATAAATTACATTAATATTATTGTACATCAATATTAATAAGAGAGAGAATTAAATTTGGATGAATTTCTTTGAGTTCTTAAAAAAATGGAAACATTATCGTATTAAAAGTCCCATCTCTCTTGCAATAATTAACGAAGTTTAGTTTGGTGTCTTTCTTACTTTCCTAACTGGAAAATTTCGTCGCATCATCTCTGCTCCTACAAATTAAGCGCAGATACGGATGAATACTCTCTCGCGCTTTCTCTCGTATTCAGCTTATATGAAAGTGACACGATTCTTTATTCATTGGTTGCCCTGATCGTTTGTCCTCGAAGATCTTTCACGCCAAAAACGCGATGTGTCGTACATCGTACATGTGCACGCGTGTACCTCATACGTTACGTTTTTTTTAATGCATTGCGAGTGACTTCGATCAATTTAAAAAAGAACGCGAAACCTAATAAAGTAAATTGCAAAATTAGAATTTAAAAAGGTTTTAAGTTTTACTTACTTTAATGTAATTTAATGTAATTGATTCAGAGTTACAATTTTCTGAGCGCGAAATTTAAATCGAACGTAACCGCACATGTATAAAAGTAGTGTCATTCTTTCTGCTTCATAAATAATGCAAATATTTAAAAAAATGTCTTTCAACATCTCCACTAGGTATTCGCCTTGGTGTTGTATCCATAAATAATTGAAGTTAACCGATTGACACTTCTTATAAATATGATTTTTAAAAATACAAAGTCGTTCAAGTGCTGTAGTTAATTTTTGACTGATAATAATAGAAATAATAACAATTATTTATTTGTAATATTAAAAGTTTTATTTTAGATTATAATTATAAAAAAATATTATTATTTTAGATTTATATTAGATTTTGAAAGATAATAAAAAATTTAAGTAATTAAATTAAAAATATACGTTTTACATTTTCACACACAATAAAATTAGTGACTAAATTTTACATAGAAACAAAATATAAATAAGATAAATTCTTATGTAACATGGAAGATATGTATACAGAAAAAAAATATATATATGTGTATACATATATATATATATAT
>NW_017276214.1:1086622-1105908 GCF_001594065.2 Cyphomyrmex costatus
TACATATATATATATATATATATATAAAGAATAAAACATTATTAAACATATTCTTGTTATAAAATTAAAATATATTATATTATTTAGCAATATCATACAACATATAGAAATTTTGAATGACACAAGCACAGAGACTTTTAACAGTTATCTCATCACGCGACGCGGGGTTTGACAGGAATAACAAAGTGGAGTGTCTGAACGTTCTCTACATACCGGATCGCGCAGAACGCAATTATCCTGGGCTTGATTTGGAGATGCTCAACTCGTTGACAACTCACGGTGCACGGCACTCGGCATGCCAGCTCCCAGCTCACCTCAGACTGACTGCATGGAGCCCTGAGACTGTGTCGCGGGGGCTCTCGCGATCGCAGTTTGCTTTCACTTGGCGAGTACCGCAAACGATACCTCCGTGCGAATCGCCGATCGCTGATAAAGACACGGATTCGATTTGGCTTAACATTGCGCTGAGTGCTCAGAGTGCTTCGCATAGAGTTCAGAGATTTAATGCATATTTTATTACGCTATGCTCGATATTATGTATTGTACGTAATATTTATATAAATATCTCATAATATATTTACGTTTCTTGAATTTCTCACTTTTGATATTAGTAGATTTAGTAATATTGATAACTCTCAGTTTCCCATGTGTGATAAATACCTTAGATATTAATATTTCTATTATATATGTACTTAATTATGCAGATTAACTTAATTATAATAAAATAATCTACATAATTAATTTTAGATATTATATCCTGCGCAATTCTTGTATTAAAATGCTACATTATTATTGTATATTGTAGCAGTCAACGATTAATTAGAATATAAATATATAAAAATAACTTTTTACATACATAAATATATGATTATGTCGTGTAATTAGAAAATCTATATGGAATTATTTTGATAAAAAAATCATTTACTTTTTTTTATAAAAAAAACATTGTATGAAAATCCACACTGTGTTTTAATGTGACATATTTACATAGCTTATTAAAAGAAATTATATATACATATATAAATGTGTCTGCAGTCTTAATGTAATAAAAAATTGATATTTTAGTAACTTACGAAGTCGTTAAAAAAAAGATTTTGAAGATAAACATAATAATGTAAACAATTAAAAAATCTTTCAGTATGAATCTTCGTCCTCTTCTTCAATGGGAATGTCTTCTCGATGTTGTTTCGGATTCCATCTACGCCAGAGTAATTCTCTCACTGTGAATTCGGAAAGTATTTCGGGACTAGTCGTGCTGATATCTCGAGATACCGACGACGGCCATAAAACTTGCGCGAAAAGTATTTCCTATTATTCGCACAAACATAAAATAAATTAAAAATTTCATAGAAAATAAGAAATATATCTTTAAATATATTACATATATGTAATAGATAAATGCACGTTTACCTTAGCAGCGGTTTCGGACAGTCTTTCAAATCCAAACAAATTATTCCACGTTATGGATCGTGAAGACATAGTAGGATCTATAACTAAAGAATCTGCATCTGCTACTTCTATTATAACGATGTAAGAAGCATGATAAAACGGTGGTCCCTCTTTATAAAGCACTGAAACAAAAGTATTTTGAATAAAATAATATAATAATACACTATAAAACAAAGAAAAATATTTTCAATATTATTAAAAGAGAAAAAGGAAAAAAGGAAAAAATTTAAGAGAAAAGGATACTAAAAATAACAAAATATTGTCAATATAAAAAAATTATAAATAATACAAAAAGATTTTTTATAATATATATTCAAACAACATGTAACAAATACTAACAGAAATCACCACCATATTTTAAGCCGGGTTTGACAACCCAACCTTTGCTCCTGTAATAATGGTAAACTACATATTTCTGTATAAAATCTGGCTTCTCCTTGCAAAAGTATAACCATGCGCTGTTGATGTCCAGTAGACTACCGTCGAAGTGAATCAGTTGCAAGCAACCTAACCCAAAAAGGAGAAAAAAGGTCTCTTCAAAAGTGAGATGCAGAGCCTCTCGAATGGGAAAACCCTCGTTCTCGATTTTTGGTTTAATATTTTTCAAATAATTCTCAGTGTCTGAGTCAATATCTGGCAATACTAATAATTTTCCATGTTGACTGTCATCCTCGTTCATACAATCGCTTTTAAAATCGTAGTACAATTTCCACTGATCTTCCACTTCTAGTCTGTCTTCCGAGCTGTTCTTATCATCGTGAGTACTTGATGAACTTTCAGCGTTATCACATTGAACTGAGTCTCTATTAACAATAACACATATGTCGTCCTCTTCTGCAGAATCTAGAGTGACTTCATCGATTTCGATGTTCTTTGTGTTCATCTCGTTTCTCTGCTTGCTCCCGTTTTCAATAGAATTTGATGGAATTTCAATAATGTCATTAATGTTCTCTTCATCCGGGATATTTCTTTCCTCATATTGAGAGATTGCTTTATCATCTGCAATTATAAAATAAATTTTCACTATATTTTAATATTATCTCATTTTTTATATTATATTATTTTTCTTTATGAATAGTATTTTTCAAAATATTATTTTCATTCATATATTACTTTGAAACAAGGTATATTGTATACATCACAAAATATTTTTTATTATACACCTTTGTATTCGGTGGAGTTCAATTCTTGGACTTCCTTGAGCCATTTTTGTCTGCAAAGCCATTGTCTGTTCCGAACAACTGGTGGTGCTCCATACCTTGCTTTGCCAAACGAAGGATAACTACGTGATAACGATCCTTTACCAAAAAATCCCTATAAATACAGACACATATTTTTTTTGTTCATAGGAAAAATTACTCTGATAAAATTTACCATAGAATGTACTGCAGTCATCTCTTCAGGTTCAATTATACAAGATCCTACATCTGTGAGATGCGCAGTGTACATTGGCCATTCTTGTGTTTCATTCAATAGGATGGGAAATGGCAATCGTGGCTTTAACTTCGTTCTTTTCCTCTTTGGTTCTCGCAGATCCATGTTTTAACTACAAGGAGATGATCTGATGATAACATAAAGTTTTGGAAAACATTGGTTACATTGTTTACATATTTTGTAAGATATCTGCTGGAAAGAATTATAAATTTGTATACAGTGTGTTATTAATTATTAACAGAAATTAATAAACAAATGAAATGCCTAACAACTCACAACTAATTTTAATATAATTGTGAATATAAAATAAATATATTTCAAAAATTAAACAATTAAAACTATAATTCAGAGCTTTATAAAAAAATTAATAAACTTCAATGCTAAATAATTAATAACTCTTTTAAGTAAGAAATATAATTTTCTCTCTTCATAAGGATATAATAATTAACTTTACACAAATTTATAATTAATTTCATATAAAAGATGTAACAATAACCTATATGAAATTAAAACTTGATTTCTTTATACAAAAATTATTTTATGCAGAATTTGAAACACATCTTAAATATGATGTAAACAAAGAAAATATATTTTCATGTTTATATTATTTAATACTGGTATTGAAAGAAAAGATTTACCTTTTCGAATAACAGCTGATATCTTTAGATTGGGAATAGGGTTTAGAGGTTAAGTTAGGAGTAAACACGTGCCGACATCTAAGGTTTGTTTTTTATTGCTGCACTACAGTGCACTATGTAGAACTTTCCTTTTCGTTAAATTTCAAACATATACATATATATTTCACCTTAAATACAAAAAGTATACATTAATTCAATTATAAAAAAAACAGATCTTTATTCTTTATCATTACGTTTAAATACCAAAACATTATTCAACTATTTAGTCATATGATATTACAACCTGTATAAACTTGTATAAAAAAATGATATCTCTATAATACGATTTATTTATTAATTATTTATAATTATAAATGGAAATTATTTATGTATTGGAGCCTCTCTGATCAATCATAATCAGATATAATCTAAATGTGTCTATATTATTATAAAAGTATATAAAAAATATATTTTGCAGATAAAATCTGATTATACAATCTGATCAGAATATAGAAGTCTTGTCAGCCTATATTCCTGATTACACACATCACTTATATCGGTTTTGATACTTAGTAATTTTTTACTGCTTCACTAACGAGAATTTTTATATTAAATTAGCTAATTAGCGATGTGTGTAAAATGTGCGCAATAAAAGCTTTCCCAATTTCATCGAGCTTGTTGAAATAAAACTCGAGGAAAATTAATCTTTCCTTTATCCTCTCTTTCTCTTCCTACCCTCTTCTTAATCTCTCTCTCTCTCTCTCTCTCTTTAAGTACAAAATATAATTTTAAATTAATTCTTTAAATCTTTGGAAAAAAATTGCACTCTAACAAATTGGTCCTTCACCTATATATGATTTTCAGCTATTCTCAGCATTTCACGCACGCTAACTATCTTCTCCCGTACTTTTCCCAGCTCTTTGCCGCGCTGTTGTTCAATGCGATCAATCTTCAGCCAGTCTTCATAAGTCACAGTCTGGACAGAATTCTTATTGCATAACTCATGATATAATTCGCGTCTGGCGTCGCCTCCTTTCGGATTGGTGGGAAATTCATTATATATCAATCTAGCGACTTGAAAAGCGTTTCTCATGGTCGTTAGAATGACTCCAGTTGGACCAGTTCCTGCCCATCCTGCGACATAGAGAGGTGCTTGCTCTTCGTTTCTCCCTTCAATCTTACCGTTAATGTTTTCCAAGCATCCCATCTTTGCATTATATGGAATATTCTTATATATCTGCTCGGTTTTGTAACCAATACTGCGCAGAGCCAGACCACACGAGATCTCTTCGAATTCACCGGTCGTCTCGGCTATCTGATTTTGTATCGTCTCTCCTTGTAAGTGATTAATGGCAAATTTGATGCTCTTTAATTCCTTATTGCCATGAAACTCAATGGGGCTACGTAAGAAGATCTGATGTAATTCTTTTGCATGCACTGAGTCATTCTTGGATTCTTCTAAAGACTTCAGCATGAGTTCTGTTAATCGTTTCCGAGGTCTATCTAAAGTTGGTACAATTGTCTGCACGTTTTCGAAGTCTTGCTCTCGCCAAAAAGTTTTACAGTCTTGCAGCTTCAGAATTTCACGCAGTTCCGCGGTTGTAAATGCAGCCTGTAAAGGTCCTCTTCGTCCGATCATGGTGACTTTTCGCACTCTACTACGACTTAAAGCTTCCAAGGCGTACGATGTGATATCAGTATTCTAAAATAACCAAGAGAGATGTCAACTGACAAAATTAAAAAATATTTTTTAAATTATATAATTTAATCTTTAAAACTCTTTATGTTATTTTGTAAATTGTCTATATTTCTCTTTAATAGAAAATTCCTAAGTTAAAATAAAATAATAGAGATTTAGATATATCACCTTGAGCTTGTCGACTGGCGTCAAAAGAATCCTTGCGACATCTATGGCTACGTTGCCTTGACCTATGATAATTGCTTCTTCTATGTCTAAATTAATCTTCATATCTTTATCATCTGGCAGTCCATTGTACCAACCAACAAAATGTCGAGCTGATATTATATTGTTTAAACGTTCACCAGGTACATTGAGAAATCGATCTTCTTGAGCGCCATAAGCCTAGAATGAAAATAAAAATTATTTATTACAAAGATTCATCATACGCTAATACTAATTAAACAATTAGATTTGAATTGATATAGTGATAACTTGATATTTATTAAAAAATTAATAGTTTCGCAATATTTAATTAAAAGTAATACTGAATTAATAAATAATAATAAGTAAAAAAATGAATATGTAAATGTAAAATATAATTGTAAAAAATTTATATTTTCAAAAAAGTATTTAAATAAATTTAATTACTCTTTCTAATTATAAAAAATTATTTTTCTCTCATTATAATTTATATTAAAACATTATAATATTTAAAATAAACAAAGATATTTATATCTCACAGATAAGATAATGAATTCAAGAAATAAAAGTGTTAATTACGTGTGTTAAGTGACAATATAATTAATTTTAAATACTACACATACCAATAACACAGCATCATACAAATTTCGTAGATAGTTGACATCAATATTGACGCCAAGTCTAACATTGCCTAGAAATTCAACACGTGGATTGGTCGCGATTTTGTGAAATGTATTCAGGACGTTCTTCACATCCTGATGATCCGGAGCAACCCCATAGCGTATTAAACCAAAGGGAACTGGTTGTTTGTCTAGAATGGTGATTATCGCGTTGCTTGAATCCTATTAATTTCATATAAATTTTATCATTTCTTTATTCTATATGAGATATTTATAAGAATTATTTAATAGATAACTCTATATCATACATACAAAATACTTGTACATAGTATTATAAAATATGCACATCTTTAGAGTAATTAATAAGACGTCATTAATTATACATAATCTATTTTATAAATGTATATTATATATATATGTTATTACCCTTAGTAACTGCTGAGCTGCATAGAAGGCTGCTGGACCTGCACCAACGATGCATACCTGAGGTACGGATCGTTGTCCTATGGTACATAGTAAACGAGTATAGCTCTTAAGAACATTGTGTCTCATTTTTATATGTGGCAATGTTAATTCAAAGCTGAGTTTTACTGTTATGATACGTTTCAAAAATCGTTGAGCCCTCAAACGCTGTTCTATTATTAAAATTAGAATAGCCTGTGAAAATTTTTTAAGGAGGCAGAATCTTGATCACTGTTCTATGTAGTAAAACTGCAAAACACACACATCGGTGATTCCTCTTCTTATAAAACAAGCAAATACAGTGGATCTGGAAGTATTTATTAGTTAGTGTTATTTGCCATTCGATTAAAATATTTTCGCATAAAAGTATCAGAAAATAAGAATTAAACGAAAGTCAGGAGCACGTCTCCGACTTTGAGGTTAGCGTAACACAGTGCGCACGTGGCATTGTCAGGCATGTCACAACTGGCATAGAAACAAAAAAAATGCTGAGCATGTCAGAAGAACTGACGTTGCTATTCGATTTGATTATGCACGAACGTTTTTTTTTCAACGTGTAAATATTAAATAAAGTATTTGTACGTACTCGCTACATCTCATAAGTTAATGTGCAATTATTGATTGTGTATGCAGTCAAATCCGTCGTCGGCGATGTTCACAAAATAAATAAAACTGAGCAAATAAAGGACATTGAATCATTTTCTTCGATGTTACCATTTTCCTCTTTTAGCATCAATTCTCTTCAATTCACTTTCAAATAATCCACATTTTTTCTTGCGCCATTCCACTTTACGTGTACATTTTGCTCTCTGTGGGAATTCTGTGACGTGCTGGAGCGTTATAGACTGTGGTTATAGGTAGGTCGGTCAATTTCGGAGGGCGCCTTCTAGACTGTTATCGAAAATACTATCCGAGTATCTCTGAGTATCATTTTGTGATTTTGTCTTTGTTTAATATTCTTTGAACAACAAAAATAAAATGATACTCGGAAGCACACGGATGGTATTGTCGAACGTAACTTTATATGCACAATAAAGACGTGCATTTTTTTTAAATTTGATTACTTACATATATGTGTATATATCTTATTATTCTAGTACAGTATTACTATTACGCATAATCACGGATATTTCCACAACGAATAATATACATATATAATATATATTTACGATCTATGATTTTTATAACTTATAACTTCGGTTTTTATAATAAATTATTTATAACTTGTATTTAATTCTAATTCAACGAATATGTGCAATTTGTAAATAGAAAACAACTATTATGATATTATTACATTAATTATGTATCATATAGATATGTTTTCCAAAATTTTTTTGGAAAATACCGAATCCAAGGGTAACAAAAAGAAAATTGTAAACACAGCGATGTATCTTTTTCAACATGTATTTCTGCACTTTCTCATGCCTTACAATTGATTTAACTTATTTACATGGCGATATGGGAGACAATAATTAATTTTATATATGTAACATGACTTGCAGGAGGATTGTTGTCTTGCGATTGCTCTTTCCCTTCTGCCAAAGATTGACGTTCTGCAACCGACTTCCCTTGGCGGATGCCCTGCAGCTTTCATCGCCGGTGAGTGCAACGCTTGTATACGCTATGTAAATGCTTCTATTTCCTGTAGCCCAGTTTGCGTAGGGCCTTCAAGTCCACATCACCGTAATAGTCTTGGCTGGGAAATGCATGAAAATATTCCCTGTGACTTGATCGTAACATATGATCACTACAGTATTTCGTCTTCGAAGTACGATTTAAATCAATTCTTTACGTGACTCTTTTGCATGAAACTATACGTTGATCTTTTTATTTTTGATTTGATCGGATCTAAGTAATTCCAGAAGTCGCAGAGTTATTAATCATCGTATTAAAAAAAAAACCTAACTTTGCAAAAAGAAAAAAACTATAGTAACAGTCTTAATTAAATAACTTCAGCTATAATTTGATTGACGTTCCTGATTTTCTGCTTCATGCAGTATTTTATAAATACTACTTTGCAATTATATTTTTTTATTAAAGTTTATAAGAAAAATTCATAATTCGTAAAAGTTGAAATACAATATACATATATATACATGAGACATCATGTACATTTGATATAAACAAGATATTTTCATGAAATATAATGTACATTTCTTTCAAACGACGCTTCAGTTATAATAAAAAAAATAAAAATAATAAAAATAAAAAAAAATATAATCAAATAAAATATAAAGTTAACTCGTGATATATACAGATTCGACGCATGCCAATTTTTAAGCTTAAGTTAAAATTTTCAGGTTTTGATATACAACATACGTTACAAGTAATTATGTACATCATTAGGCAATAATTTCATGCAATAGGTGACTACACAGAGAATGTGCTAAGAAATTATTAAATATAAAAGTTACAAATAGAGAAATGAGTCAATGATCGATAAAAGTGGATTAGGAAATATATATTATAAGGGATTTATAGGGCAAAAAGATAGAGAAATTACGTATATTCTTACCACACATTTAATATCAAACGTGGCTATCTAATTTTTTTTCTGATACATATTATACATAAATAATGCAACGTTAGTATTAAATAAATTATAGGTTTTAGAATTCTATGTAATTTAAAAAAATATTAATATAATTAGATATTAGAATCAAATTATTTTAATATTACATAAACAAGTCACGGAATTATAAATAAAATTTTAACATTAACATTAAATATGCGGTGAAAATACAAGTCGAAGTCTTCCAATAATTTTCTCTTTTTTATTGAATGAAGATTTTGTCTTATTTAAAGATACACGACAAACCGGCCGATTTTGTTTACTTAATAGTGTAGTAGGGTTAGAAAGATTTCTGAACCGTAGATCACACATCTAAGGGATCACATCGTGGATTATTAACTACGCGAATCTGATCTGATTTTCGTATTATGCGCGACGTAATTGATTTTGTTTTTCCACTCTTTTTTATTATCACGTGTCTCATTTAAAAATTAAAATCTGTATAGTTTCGTTAAATTTAGTGTTTTAGCTGTCTTATTTTTATCAAGAACAATTTTTGCAAAATTCATGCATGTTTTTTCCAACAATAATAATTTTCACAAAATGTTTATATTATATATATTATTTAAAGAAAAATTTATACTATGTACATTAATTAAAATAAATCAGTACAATGACAAGATGATCATAAAAATAATTAAAATATAATATTTATATATTTTTTGAAAATTTACAATTTTTCAAAAAGACCCTCAATTATCGTGTTTTCGTTACTGTGAAATTACAAGTTTTCAATTTCTATTCTCAATTTAACGGAAAAGAAGGAAAAAAGACTCGAGAAAGATAGATTAGAAGTAGTTCAGAATGTGTAGGTAGATTAGAAACAGTTAAGAGAAAAGATTAATTTTTTATTTACTAAAAGAAAAATTAATAAAAATTATCGATAAAACATCACAATTTACATAAATTTTGTCGAATGTGAATTTTTTCAGCATTTGTCAGGAAATTTTCCAAGAAATTGTATGCTGTACCAATATTAATTATTGTTAATTAAACATTGTATCAGCAACAATGAAAAAATTAAATTTAGTTTTGTTAAACCTAAGAGAGATTCTTAAATATTATAAACTATAATTAATTCTGTGCAATGTACATTAAAAAATTATAACAGAATAATAATGATATTAATTTTGAGACATTTTGTCAGATTTTTGAAATTTCTTTTAATAGATAACAATTAAATTATTAGACTTTTAATAGCGATACGTATTATACTGTATTGTAAAATGTGACATATAAATGAATAAAGAGTAATAAGTAAATTCTCAAAATTTGCAATTATTCGTCACACTAATTAATCGTATATTCGTGTGTGTGTTTTATTCTAATTACAGAAAAAGGAATTATAGGACAATTATACGATAACGCCGCGTAATTAGAACGACGAGAGAGAATTTCACAAGAATATTTATCAGTTCGATCGCACATTTCTTGTTCTCTCAGAATCTCGCGGGATTTGCTTTGAGATTTTGCTTCGAGATCGATCTTTATAGGCCGCTGACTTTTTTTCCGGAGAATCCTTCATGTAATCAGGGCTGCATTTTTTCATTTGTATATATGTATGCGAATGTGTATGTTTATGCGTGATAAAAGGATAGAAAAAAGAAAAAGTGAAAAACATAGAAGAAACAAGATGAGAAGGGTATTAAACTGCAAAAAATAGAGAAAGAGAAACTGAGATAAAAAGAGGAGGGAAGAAATTAACTTTGATATAATGTATTATATATTGGTAAAAATTTGATATAAATTTAAATAAATCAAAGAGGTAGCATTATATAGAAGGGTACAGAAGATATAAAGAAATTTTAATAAGTTTGTGAATATTTTTATTAATGAATCATAGTAAATTAAAATAAAATTATAAATTTGAAAAAAAGTTCTATTTTTTATTTAAGACATGTTTAACATTTTATACTTCATTATAAAAGATAAAACAGATAATTCTTTTCCTAAATTTTTAAACATATATGAGTATATAACTCTCAGAATTATATTATAATAAAAGATCACTATTCTTTGTAAAAACAAATGCTATTTTAATTCATAATCTAGATTTCGTACAAATAACTCGCGTTAAATCATAGAATTCAATAAAATTAAATGGTAGCAACAAAGAGAGAGAGAGAGAGAGAGATGTATAAAGAGAAAAAGAGAAGGAGAAAGGAAAGAAAATAGCAAGAGATAGATTGGAAGAGAGGATGTAAGAAAGTAAAGGGATGGACAAAGAAAGAGCGAGGTAAATCAGGATTTATTCCTGGATGGGTGAGGGCCTCGTGGGCCCTCCTACTGTTGTGGGCCTAGGTTTGAGGGCCGCCTGGTTCGGCTTTCTGGGCTCACTCTGGATGCCGGCAAGCAGCTCGCTCTTCCGGATGCTCTTCAGATCCAGGTCACCATAGTAATCCTCACTGTGGAGCAAAACCGAGAAAAACCCGGGGGTCAGGACATGCTCGGTGTGCACTACTGCGTACTGCGTGCGCTTGCCGTTATTTTGCGGACGAGATGCACATGCATATTCGTATACACATAGAGTAGCCATTCTTGCAAGTAGTCATGAAAATTTACAGACTGTGAGAAGTGTTTCAGAATTATCGTTGTTTTATTTACGTCTAATCTAAAATATATCTTACGTTGCCTTATTTACGTCTATGTCCATATGTGCAAATTTTCATGACTAAATATCTAGCACTTCGACTTGTTGCGTATGTAGATTGCCAGATTAGAATATTATTGATATTGATTATAATTTTGATTTAATATACATTTTTTAAATAAATATAAATAAAAAATAATAGACTGAAACAATTTTCAATTATATTTTCTAGGCAATCTACGAATTGGGGCAGCTAATATTATAACAAGATATTAGAACGATGAGACAGTTAACATATACGTTAGCCACAAGTTAGAAGATCATTGAGAAATATAATTACTAATATTAGTAATAATTAATAGACAATTATTTGCTAATTTACGATTAAGCACTCAGTATTTGAGAAAAGAAGATCAATTTTTACAGACGAAAAATTACTTCATCATGCAACTCTTCAATTTTTAAATGCGCGATTTGTTGCATCAAATTTTCAATATTATTTTTTACAGTAGTTACGTAAAACGTCATCATCAACTAACGCGAAAGTATGCTGTAACGCAAATATCTTCCTAATTACACATTATTCGCAAATGCAATTTCTTCTCGAAAGTTCTTAAACACGACTTCATTCAAGATAGTTCATCAGATGACTGTAATTACTGAAATAATCGAATTTGGACATTTTTATAACGTGCCCACAATTATTTGTTGCATAATGCATTGTTAACGTCATTTTCGCGCTTTTGTAGCATACGTTTTTCCGTAGATTGTTTTATTAATTTTATAGTCACTTCATTCAGTTTGTAATTCTTTGTTTTGACACAAAGAAGTATGACAGAAAACTTTCACGAGATAATTTAGAAGTATAAAAAATCGATTGATTAAAATCGTTGAAAACATATGATCGAAAATATTAGAGAAGGAAAAAATTCAAATAAAAAAAATTAAAAGAAATTTTTAATATTTTATTCTCAAGATTTTTTGTTCTTAAGAAATTTCTTTTTTTTTTAATTTTGCATACATTTACAGAAACAAAATATCTGAAGTATCTAAAAAATTACACACATATTTTAGAATAATTTTATTGGACCATTAAAATAATTATATAAAATGCTCAAATTGGTTTCTAAAATGTCAACATTTTTTGCAGCATTGCTCATCATGTTTGAGAGTTATTATTTAATAATTCAACAAAATTTCTTTCAGATATGACATTTCTAATTCAAATTATTTCCTTCAAATTCTTTCCCTGTATTTTAATTGTTTTTTGTTTTGAAAATTTCTACGTCAATCAATTTACAATTATTCTTTGCATTGAGCTTTGGTCTTATGATTCTTACAGTGATTGTATAAATTGATATAAATTTTTAAATGGGTCAGATCTTGAATTCTATGATTTTTCTGATTTTTATTTATTAACATTTATCACGGCATGAAATTGAAAATAAAGGATATTTTGATTATATTTATTTATTTTCGTTTATTTGATTGTATGGTCTCAGATTAGAATACGTTACGAATAATACTATATAATAATCATTTTGAAAATTGACTATGTTTGTGCACAAATGAATTAAATAATTTACAGAAAGAGAAAAATTATTTAAAAATAGATTAATTAATGTCATTCTAATAAATTTTTTAAAATTCTATCTTCTATTTTATTTGATTCCTTAAAAATTTACTTTTTTTC
Organism: Cyphomyrmex costatus; assembly: GCF_001594065.2. NCBI lineage: Eukaryota > Metazoa > Arthropoda > Insecta > Hymenoptera > Formicidae > Cyphomyrmex > Cyphomyrmex costatus. The sequence continues at coordinate 1,099,942 of NW_017276214.1, forward strand.
CAAAATTTTTCAAAAATTTTTTATCGTTTTGCAATTTCGCAGTTTATTCATTTTTGCACAATTGAAGATATTGTATTATGCATGTAATGGTAATACTTACCATCCGGGAACATCCTCGGGATCCTCGCAAGCGCCACTGCCATCGGCGTCGCCGATCTTGAAAACTGTGCCAATCGGACAACCGTATTCCCTGGCGATGCCCTCAAGGCATATGTAGTACTTTCTGCAATCCTCCGGATGGGCGTGTCTGCTGAAGCTGCCGGATGCGCCACTCACTTCTCCCGCAGCCGGACACGTGAAACCTCCGGCGACCTCTGCATAATGCAATAAATAGATATGTAATACGAACGACAGAGAAAGGCATCGTATTTCTTCGTAATTGCGATACTGATCAGTCTTGAGTTAGCAAACGAAAGCAGAATACGAGACATACTTACATATAGGAGGATATCAAATATAAAAGATGAAGAAATATATTTTACATTTTTTACGTAATATTTGTTTAATCGGTAAAAGTTGTCTTTCATATATACATGTATAATGTAATAGAAAAAATTATAGCTTTTATTTTATTTTTATAGGTAAAAGGTAGATAGAGTAGCTAGGGGGAAAATTGTAAAGTTAACCAGGCGAATAGAAAGGGAGTAGAAGAATTTGTGACAGTTATATGTCTCGAAGTAGAGAGGTGAGATTGACTGTACGTTTTATATCCTATTATCTGCGTCAAATCGCCCGTGACAAATTCTTGCGTGACTGGATCAGAAATCCAAGTCTATAATATTCGATTTGATATTAATGTTACATATAGAGTAAAAATTAAAATATCGATTATTTTAAAAAGAGGAAAAAATTCCATAAATATTAGGAGTCTTCCACAAAACAAAAGAATTTATAGGTATAATGAGAATCTAGGGATGAACTCAGTATCTAGCTATTATATGATAAAAGAATTATTATCTTTGATGATTTGGACAATATATTTGATTATGAAATATTATTCTCGTTTGACATCTTCATCTGAATTGTCCTAACATTAATTGTCCTCAGATATTAAGGAATTGATCGAATATTTGATCATGCAATTTGCATTTTAAGAAGATCGTAAAGTGATAGATATCGATATTACAAGTAAAAAATGTTTCGAATTTGCTGTACGAATTGTAAAATCTTTTTATCAAATTAAAATACGCACAAAAAAACGATGAGAAATGATTAATTTAATGAGAAAATCGAAAAAAAATTAAAAATTATAATGACACTAAATGTAATTTTTTAATTAAAAATTATCCGGCATCTTTTTTGTGCATATTTTAATTGTAAAAAGATTGTACAATCTGTGCAGCAAATTCGGAGTGCTTTTCAATCTGTAATGTTGATAATACTGCTACTTTAGGATTTGTGATCAGTGAGATCGATACCTTCGTTTCTGCATTCGGGTACTTGGTCGGCCCACATGCACACCCTGGCTTCACGGTCATAGGCCAGTCCGGGGCTGCACTGATAGCGGGAGGCCTCGCCATTCCAACAGTTCCAGAAGACGTCGCACTTCTTCTCATCAGGGAAAATGCCGTAGAGGCGGGCGCAGTGCGGCGTGTTGATAGGCGGTTCGAGCTGCGTGCGCTCGCCACAATCTACATTGTGCAGATAATCGCAATTCTCGGTGAGGAACTTGCTGTCGCTGGCGTCAAATGCTAGACCGTTGCCACACGTTTTCAGTTCCGCCACGTTGTTGTCGCATTTCCAATACTTGTCGCACGATATGTGATGAGGGTAGAAGCCAAAGTCATCCGGACATTTGAAGGACTCCTGACCATTCGTTCCTGAAACGATCAAACAAAATTTACATCGTCGAGTTCGGGGTATTCTCGAGGTTCTTATTTTTTGTATTAAATTTTAATTAATCAATACTCTAAAAACAAATTATAATTTGTATGATAATTTGTATCATACTTCTCATAAAGATCAAGAGACAACAGTAATTCTTTCTTAGAATAATGTTTATTTTTTATTGTAATGCCTACAATGAAAAAGGAAAGGATGTAGTAAAAATGCATAGTATATTTTTCTTTAAATTCGACGGTAAAATACATAAAAGATTATTTCTCTGTATTTTTATCTCTAGGAAGTAAAAAAATCCTACTTTCGTATCCGTGGGTTGCTATACGTCGAGTTTCTTGGATCGCGACCCCGCCTTTAGCTCAATAACACCGTTCTCCGTAGAAAATCGCAGGCTAAAATTAACTGCATGAGAGAACCTTCATTCCGGTTTCCTTTTTCCAGTCCCCTTTTTAACAGTGAGAATCGCGAAAAGAAATATCAGATGTAGCAGGAGATGCAACATATCGATATTACGAGAGAATAAAATCGGGGGTAGTTAGATAAAACCCTCTTCGAGAAGTACTGTAAATATACCGGCGATCATGTTAATTGTGCTTAATTACGCCTCTTTCTTTCGCGCGCACGCGGCATAAGACTGAATAAGCCTGAATAAGTTAAAATGTCTTATGTAAGGGACTGTGCGGGACGGTAACTTTCGCCGGGCGCTTTCACTTTAGGCCCGCGGCCAGGCCCGGCCGCAGCCGCTCGTGACTGGGCCCTCCCAGCATCCCGTTCACCCGGTTCGCGTTGTAAGTCTCAGTGCGAGTCTGTATACAAATGCGTCTGCGTGAAGTTGTATTCACTTTCGTTTTTCAAGGGACCGGTCCCGCCACCGAAAGCGACTTCGAAATATTCGTCAGCCAGGAGACCGCAAACAAGACCCTCCCTTGCCCCGTCCCAATTTCGTTTTTGTAAAATATGCGGAATTAGGTTATTATATAATTACTTGTTTAAAATATGTAATAGTTATATAAAATATCGATTTACATGTTAAAACTATTTGCATATATCACACAAAAATTGAAATTCTACAATTAGACGAAGATCGATAATAGTTCCATAACATTGGACTAGAAGATGACGTCGAATTGATTCTGTAATAATAAAGTCAAGAAAACCAATATAAATTTAAAAAATGTTTTAAAATGTGCGTATAAAAAATGTAATTTTCTTGAAAAAGTTTAAAAGTGATTTCTTAATTACTTTTCCATTTATTTTCCGTTTCTACCATGTTTTCTCTCTCTCTCTCTCTCTCTTTCTTTCGTTTTCTACGATATTAGCTAACAATAAGATAGTTTTATTATAAATGTGTTTTACACGTTATTACGTCAATCAATTACATACTTCAGTTATTAAATATTTCATCACATACATTCATATGAAATGTAATGAGAGAAAATTTCAATTTTATGAAAGAATATTTCCAACACATACATACATGTAAGATTTTAATATAAGTTTTTTCATAATATCACGTTTTCACTGAAGGATTACATATAATTTTTCTCTTAATAACTGTTCGACTTAATTAATATTTACATATAGAAATTTTTATTTTTGTACGCTATAGAACTGTAGAATTTATATATAAGTAGCTTTCGAATAAAATATTGGAATTAAAAAAATCTTTTGCATTAAATTCAGTCTCTTGGTATAGTTGATTATCTTTATAGAAAATTGATATTGAAAATTTGATATTAAGTTATAATTATTGGGGAAGCTTTATAAATAATTTTTATTGTGATTAATCACATCCTTAAATTTTCTTTTTAGCAAGAAAGAAACAAAAAGGAGGGTCAAGATCTAGGCCAAGGTTATGCCGTGATGGCAAGAAAGCGTGGTAAATTTTTTAGACCGGGAGCGAATTTTAATTATTAATTAACTGCTTAATTAGCGCTGAGAAACTATTAAATGCAGTAAAAATGTGTTTGCAATTTTAATGTGAAATAAATTTTTTTCAAAAGATTTATAATATTTAAGTCTTTATTCTATTCATATAAAGAGAATTCGAAATAATTTATTTAAAATATTTTGAGAGATATTAATACACAGTATTTTATCTTATTGTTAGAAAATGTATCTTTATTCGGTTTTGTCACGAACAGAACTATATAATTATTTATGAGCATACTGAATACAATCATGATTGCGACTTAATTAAATTATTGTTTCTTGCCTTTTTGAAAATATTTTTACGAAATATGTAAACAAAAAAGTGGTCTTATATTATCTGTTTAATATAATATAATATAATAATTTTATAATTTAATATAATTATTATATGAATAAAAGACATTTTTATGACAAGAAAATTTTAATTCTGATGCACTCAAAAATATCTTTAGCTTTAAAGATTACATTTACATACAACTTCTATATCTTTCTTTTAAGACTATATGAATTTTTTTTTAAATATGCATTGATATTGTTAAATAGTGAATATTTGATTATAGGGGAATAAAATAATAAAAAATTAATAATTCACGATTTAAGTTTATACATTACTATAAATGGGCTAAAAGGAAAAAAAAAATGAAAGAAGGAAGGGAAGAGAGGCGAGATATATATATCTTTTGTAAATCAAAAACTTGCACATGCATCGCGCGAATATGAATCGAACAGTCGCGTTTTCGAAAAAGTTTCCAAGGTTTATTTCTGTGGGTCCCCTTCGATGCGGCGCAGAACTCGATCTCGATTATATCCTGCTCTCGACGCACGTAAGGCGCACTGCTCTACTCTACCACACGCGCATGTTGCACACACTAACGATGCAATCTCCACTTTTTTATTGTTCGATGAGTATTGCGTCTCACTCGCGATTTTTCATATTTAATCGGCCTATTTTAACTTCACCACCCTTAACTTAATCTCCCCGATGGTGATTGGTCTGTACGTACCGGCGATCAGTATGGCGGCTATCACGAAGTACGTCCTCATGGTTCAACGAAAAAGTTGACTATATGACGCGGAGGCAAACGAAAAATTAACAGAAAAAAAATTCTACAGGCACTTTTAAGGACACCGCCTCCGCTGCGTCGAGAGATAGAACTCTGTGTTTGGGCTCTGTCGTTCACCACCTTTATATAAGTCATTGGTCACGTGTCATAGGTCCCTCTCTCCCCTCTTTTTACGGTTACCACCTCCTCTTTCGGACACTTCGAGAAGAGGTGCACCTCTCTACTTTTCTCATATTTCTCTATCTCCCTCCCTCCCTCCCTCTCCCTCTCTCTCTCTTTCTTTCTCTTATCTCTTACTTTGGGACCGTTCGTCTTTCTTTCCTTTGTAATGGTATCTCTCTTTTTTCATCACTCAATTTCTCACTCTCTTCCTCTTTCTCTGTATCAAGAGGCAGATTTGTAAAACAAAATAGCACAATGAGTATTCGATATATTTCCATTCTGGTCAATCTTAACTATCTTGTTCAAATTCTTGAATGAACAAAATTGTATCATAAAAAGAAAATAATAATGATAATTACCAAGGAACACATTTTTTAATCTGATAAAAAAAAAACATTTTATATACAATATAAAACAATTTAAAATTAAATAAGAATTTATTTTATTTTAAATTTAAACTGAAATTTTAGACAACCGATTTTGAGCTTCTTTTATTTGACGCTCTAGGTGTAATATCGAATCTACTGAAATAAATTCTCCTTTCCTTTCTCCTGGAAATGTCGTTCGAAGTTTCTCGACATCTGTCCTTTCGCTGGTGAATCCTCAAATCGCTGAAATAACTCTCAGTTCTTAATGTCTACAGGCGTATTTTTTTCCTATCCGCATTATCTGTCGCTAATTGTGGGACCACTTAGATTTAAGTGCTTAGTTAGTTTTGCATCAATTATGTCGAATATAGGTATATAAGAATAATGTTTCGCGATTTTTAATAAATTTTACTTGTCCTTTTCGAGATTTCTTTTTGTGCGAAAAAACAAGGTTTACTATGGTTGTTTTTTTTTTTAATGAAAGAGAAAAGTGAAGTGGGAAAATTTTTGTTTATTTTGCATAAAATATCGTAGTCTGAATCTCTATTTCTTAAGAGAGAGAGAGAGAGAGAGAGAGAGAGAGAGAGAGAGAGAGAGAGAGA
>NW_017276214.1:1106050-1139739 GCF_001594065.2 Cyphomyrmex costatus
AGAGAGAGAGAGAGAGAGAGAGAGAGAGATTATAGAAATTTATTTTAAAATATATCACATTTATATTAATATTCCAGAGAATCCTTCGAAAACTTTTTCGTACGCTAATTTAAGAAGTCTAGATCGTTGTTTACAGGAATGAAACAGCAAAGAATTTTATTTTTATACATAATGCGCGTTAATTATCTGTGATGATAGTGGGGAGACGCTTTTGCATATCGATAAATTCGTCGAATTGCTTTCGTACGCAGTCGGCGTGTGCCGACTGGCCATGGTCGCGCGATTTACAGAATACCGCGTGGTCGGCGTGGCTATAATAATAATTATACATACGTAGCTGATACGTGGCTACAATGATAATCGTAAGGTCACAGCAGTCTGCGGCGCGATACAAAATAACGGGGTATAAGAGACGAAGGTCGTGCGTCGTGCTCCCAGTCGCGTGAGTCATCTCACCAAACACCACCCTTTTCAGGATCTCGTTCAAGGCGGCGCGCAACATATAAATCCGTTACAAGAAGGTATGTAGACAATTGTCTGGATTGATATACAAATTATATAGATGCTAGGTATTTTTTATTTTTTTAAAAACGGTAAGAATTCTTGATTACAACTAGTATTGTTAAGAGTGTATTAATTTTATAAAAGAGATAAATGAATTACACTATTTGACAACAAGTCACTTTTTTCTTTCTGAAGCATAATGTTCTGAATAAAGCACATTCTTGAAATTTTTTTGTGCTGAACGATTAGTGATTAAATAATAAATATATGTGAAAAATAATATATAAGTTTTCGTCACAATTGGTATATAATCATTCCCGCCAAGACAGGAGTAAAAGTTTGGAATTTACATTAACATCGCGTGCACGAAAGTAGAAATTCATCTACATTCAACTCTCCTTTTTGCTTGATTCTACCTTCTTGGTTAAATCTAGTTTTTCTTTTTTAAATATTATGCTTTTGAAACTCTTTTTACCTCTATTACTTCTCATTGTAATGTTGTCTTAAAATTAAAATTTAATTCTGCGCATGCATCTTATAATATATTGATACGACATTTTTTTTGCAAATTATGATGAAGTATCAAAAGAAACTGAATGTTAAACTCCGAAAATCGAGAACGATTAATCTCAAAACATGGGTTATATATATGCTGCACAAGAACTGTTTATATAATTCGTGAAAAAAGTACTACAAATTTAATTTACGATTTTTTTATGTGAATATAATTCACAAATATTTAAAAAAATTAAATGACACGGCAACACAAAAAATGCAAAATGTCACGAAAATAGCACGTACGGAATTCGACTGTTTTTCTTCGTTGTTTCCTTAATGAGATTAATTCATATTCTATATACAGATACAAAAATCGCAAGTACCTTGATATACGATCACAATGAAATGATTAATTGATCCATTTTAGAACCAAAGACACTAGAATTCTTTTTTTATATTTCTAAATAATATTGCCTATATTTTCTTTAATCATACAGTATGTTTTTTTATTTATATGTAAATATTTTTTCATTTAATAAAATTTTACGATATTAATATTTTTTAGAAGTTTTATATTTCCATATTACATTTATTTGTATTATTATATTATTAGACTTTTAAATACTAGAAATTTTTAGTAAGCTCTCATTCAGAGTTTTCATTTCCTGTGTGAATGGTGTAAAAATAAAAATGTACTTACGTCATTTAGAAACTAACGAGTTATGTTTTTTATGTTTACTGATTACAATCTTCTCGGTAGCGATAGAATAATTCATGTAAGATTTCGTGATTGAAGATATAATTGCTAACAAAAATTTCAAATGGTATATTCATAATTTATATATATATATATATTTGTTAAGATAGATGTTTTTATTGTTTATACAAAATCGGGTTTTCTTGCGGTTTTCAACTTAGACATTGTGAAAACTAATTTTTACAAAAGGTCGCATATCGATCAATTGAATCACATCGCATCGACTCACTCATACCATCCGTTTACATTTCCAATGGCTGTTACGATTCGTCACGTAAGAAAGTTGCACGGGTTTTGCAACGCATTTCGCCATTTCTCGCGATAGTAGACGAGTTATTTCGTCATATAGGAAAGTGTTAAGAGATCGGAAGGAAGGAATTAGAAAAAAGTTAGAATATGGAAAATAAAAGTAACAACAATAATTTTTTTATTGCTATTATACAATATTAATTAGCTAAGATACAAAGTGGTTAAAAGCGAAATAAATGTAAAAGCAATATGAAGCAAAAAAATTATTATTTTGTGATATTTAGAATCAAGGGATAATTGTGATAAAAAATCCAAATTTGAAATTCAAGAACGTGCCATTTTCTTAATTTTTATTATTTATATTTAATTCTTGTAGGAATAATTATTTTAAAGCTTCCATTATTAAGAGAAAAATTTAAGTAGTTCCAATTATTTTTTGTTTACATAAAAACAAATTTTCTAATTTACTTTAAAAGTGACAATTACTTCATATCACGAAGTAATGACGATCTAAGGGATAATAGTTTTGTTAGATAATTATTGAAATATATAAATCAAATCGTTTAGTAATGTTTCTTTAAAATTAAAATACACGGTTTTTAAATCTAGTTTGACTTCTTAATATTTACAAATGTTTATCGCAATTAATATAAAGGAAAGTTGTCCATGTTTTGGATTGTATGTTGGATAATACCTATATATTTTTTATTTTTAGTTTTTATTTAAAACATATACTCCAAAAACAAAATGGTATGACGGTATCAATGATCTTTCTGTATAATTAAATATGCATAATTAACTTATCATTTGTACAGGATGTCTGACATTAGATGTATCACAGTTTATAGTAGGATAAGTACTCGTGTAGCGGACTAAACTGAATCGAAAAATCCTGTATCATTTTGCAATTTTTGCAATAATTACTGAGATATCAGTTACTAAAGATTGCCGAATGAACGTGTATCCTCCCGATCAATTGTAAACGCGCAGTGAGATGCGTCTCGCGGTTATCTGGCGCTTGTATAAACAACTTCTCTCTTGCCGCGCACGGTGCGCCTGGAGTCAGGTGACGAAACGACACAAGCGTGATTCTTCGGGCATAGTTCTTCTTTTTTATAGGTTTCTTCTAGTTTTTCCTAATATAACTCGATAATTACAAACATTGAACTAATACATACTACGAATGTGTACAACCAAGCAGGTTGTTGGCAAATTTTTTTCAATTCTCGTGATATGGTTAATTAAATTGAACAATTTAGACACTATTTTTTTATCACATACTATATTATTGTATTACATCTTTATTTTAAAATTAATTCTTCTAAGATTCCAATGAATAAATCGGATATTATTATAAATTATTGATTCCTATTTGTGTGATTCTTATATCTTTATTTTTTCAATACTTTAAATATTTATGGAATGGTAGGTTTCATGTACTGGTAATACAATTTATATTACGGTATACCTACTTGTCACTGATAAACAGCAGAGCCTAAGACTAAGGACACACAGAAGAACATAAGCAGTAAGACATAAGTATTAAGGAAAATAACACGTTTGAATTGTAACTCTTTACATTATATGACTTACAAGATTTCTTCGTGCCTCATGCTCCAACATGCTCCAATATGCTCTTTATACCATAGTTTCTACTCACTCCGCACTTCGACAAGCGTGTTGGAGTAAGCAGAAGCATATTGGAGCCATATTGGAGCACGCGACGCATCAAACCTATAGTGATGGACTTTAATCACTGCTTATACGTTTCCCTGTTTTAATGTTTATCGACTGTAAAGAATCTGCTGATTTAATTAAAAATTCTATTTTATTACGCGAACATTTACATCCGTTTTTTCATGTTCTTTATCGAATATTATGTCATTCTAAATTGCCGTCAATAGCAGTATTCTCTCGAGATTCCTTTAGAACAAGAATCGATGTTTCGTGTTGAGACCAAGGACGATTTCGATCCGAGGCAGACATGCATGTTAATGCAGAACGCTTTCGACGATGATGACGACGACGACGACCAACGGAACTTTCTCGCTCCGTTTAATCCAGTTTCTCGAATAAAATCGCATCGCCACCGAGTGAGGTAATGAGCGTGCGCGAGATTTATAAGCGTGCCCACAATAAATATAGTTATTGTCTATTGAATCTAAGTAATGTATTGTGCACGCGGCTTTTGCGTGTTTCTTTTGTCAAAATGACTATTCCAACTTAATTTGTGTCTTGTGATAAAATGCGATGGTTGAAATAAAAGTACTATGGTATAATAAAAAAATAATATGTGACAATGTGAAACACATTTTATGACAGTATACGAAAAAAATATTGTACTAATGCTATTATTTTGAGTATATTAATAAATCTATTAAATAATATTATAATATAATAATTATATACATACTAGCAAATTTTTTGAATTTTAATTTATTAGTCAAGTTCAATTATCATCGGATTTATCATTGTTTAATATCACTCCATCTTTTTACCATTCGAAAAATTTGATTTGATAGTCAATTAAAACTAAAGTGTCGATAATGTGTGACGCATTTACCATATGCGCATTTCAAGCATTTCTCAAGTGCGTTATCATCACAGGTACTTCCGGTAAAAGCGATTTGATTTCCAGCCGTCCGAGCGAGTTTTCGCGGCGCCGGTGATAACTTTCACGTCCTATACGGATCGTAGATAGTATTATATTCCAAGTTAACGATCAGTTACTTCGGTTCAGCTCCGGGGACATTTTCATGTGGAGCGCATTTCGTTAACTCGAACTTATTCCGCACTTTCCGCTATGACATTGGTTGGCAATAATAATTATTATGAGTTTTTATTATAATATTATACTTTATCACTTATTCTGTATTAACCTTCCTCCAACGTTTTTTTCCACTACATTCCTAGTACAATCGTTTCTGTGTTTTTTAAACGGTTTTGGATTCTAAAAAAATTTAAAAAAATTTGGCACACTCAACATTCAAGATTTTACAATGACTCGAAACGTTTTTTCACTTTTCTTGTATATGTCCGAATTTGAGGCAGAATTGAAATTAAAAATTTGTCTGGGTCTTCAAAGCGTCTGTGTGTGTGTGTGTGTGTGTGTGTGTTGCACCATGAAAGATTACTTGATTCGCTTAAACTCTATTATATCTTCTAACTTTTTATTGGAATTTATTTTTTATACATTAATTTTTTTAAGAAAAAACGCAGAATATATAAAACGCACGTGTAGGTTTTTAAAAGTGAAAGAAACACTGCTCGATGCCTTATATGTTTTGAATGAAATGCGAGGCACATTTATTGACGTCGACGGAAAGGAAATGTTTCGAGACGACGAAAAAGGTGAACCCTCCGCCGGATAACGGTAACATTGCGTTGTATTCGATGCATTATTGCGGTATACTGATCGGCATTACGTGTTCAACATGCCAAGGATAATACGTGTGATTAATATTCGGCTCCATCTGGCCTCTCTCCTTTTTTAGCAAGACCTGTCGTCCTTCCGTAGGATTCTCCTTTTCAACCGTCACTTCTCTTTCGTGTTTCTTCCTGTCTTGCGAATTATCCTTCTCTCGTAGGAATTTTGCCGAAGGTCGAGGAGATTTTTCTCATAGCAATCGAGTTCCGATAGCACAACGGTTTGTGTTATAATAGCACGACGATTAATATAATTATAGTAAAAGCACGAAAAAACTGAAGTCGGAAACTGATTAAGTTGTTTACCTCGATGATAAATTATTCGATGTATTTACGAAACAGCTTTCTTATTATTATCATTTTTTATTTATAAAATATATTAAAATCTTTTTCACAAATGTATTTAACTTTGTACTTTTATATCATATTTCATTACATGTTACTTTGTCATAATTATATACTTTGTTTAATGTATTTTTCGAAATACAACGTTTCTTTTCTTGTGTTTTGCGGAATGGTATATTAATAAGGATTAACAGGACAATAAATCACCGTAACTTTCGTAAGACGAAATATAGCCTGCATATCTCGCGGCTTTTTTCTTTGGTAATGTGGCGTGAAATTTAATTTCCGAACATTCATCCTTTCCTATTAACGATTTCGCGCTCGGTGCGTCGGCAGCTTCTGGCAACACGCTGAGGTAACATCTCCCTGGCGACTTGCATAATAGCGTTATTGCGGAGGAGGAAAGGATGGACGATCGTACACCGCTGGCTTTTGCCGACTTTGCGATTTTATCTGTCGGCATCTGCCGCGGCATATCTATCGCGCATGCGAGAGTGAAAGTGAGGCGCTCCTCACTTTCGACGGATCCTCCGCAGCATCCGCGCCTGTACCCGCGCGTACCGTCTCCGTATAAGATCGCGTGATTCGCGGACGATGACATGTCTAAGAGACGATCTAACACTTTAGCATGATCCTAACGGAAGATTTATTAGTAGAAAAGATTGATAAAGTATATAATATGTGTATTATGAAATATCTGAAATATACTTGTATATATAATATTAGATAACGTGGAAAAAATTTCGTGACAAAAGAGATGAAAATATGGAAAGTCGAAGGATTTTTAACTCGCTCTGTCGATCTGTTTTTCTTACAATATGGTATATGTGTGTGTGTGTATCAGATAACAGTTAAAATTAATTAAAAATAAATTACAAACAATATTGAAACAAAAAAATTAAAAATAAGATAATCAAATTAGTTTTGTTGTGTATGAACAAAATTAAATTAACTATTGACTAGGAAAAGGGGGATTCGGGAATATTTTTCAAATATAAAAGCAATTATTCGACAATTTCGAAGGATTCTCTAAGAGAATTTGAAATTAATTTTTACTAATAAAATTAAATCAATAAATATTATAAAATAATAATTTAAATTATTATTAGAAAATTGTGAACCAATTTTGATTGAAAAATTTAGTCCGAAATAAAGTTTCCTTCTGAGATCTTAAAGTTTGTTCTTTAGTAAAAAGTTTAGCTAAGAATTTCTGAAGAAATGTACAAAGCAAGGTTTGATCGGTTGAACTTTATTATATGCAGATGTGAACTTTAACAAATATATGTGTTGTTCCACGCGGGAGACAAACTGGTTAATTTAAATATCTGATTTTTCAGACATTTATTTAAATTTCGAGAGTATTGCTTCATGCATACGAGGAACTTTATACAAAATTGATTCGTTATTAAAAAAAAATTTTTTTCTTTATAAATAACATAATTATGTCTAACGAAATAGTTATATCAATTTACAAATTTACGCTTTTAAAATGAAAGACTTGCATGTGTATAAAAAGTAATAGAAGTTATGTGATTATAAAATTTACCATAAAAATGTAAATATTATAAATTTTGATTGTAAATAAAATATATTTGAAATATTATATTAATTATTACATATACTTTTATAAAAGATTATATTAAATATTTAAAATTCTTGATTACGTGTTAATTTTAATATTTAAGTAACGTTCAAGATATTTTTCTAAGAATACGTAAAATAAAGTTGCTTCCGTTGTTTCAGGAAACATTTTGTATTTGTGTTTACATGCATTTTTCAATAGAAGATTAAAGAAAATTTTTACGATCTATGGTGAAGAAATTTTAATTGCTTATACTTATTAATTCATGAAAAATTAATTGAGTTTTTTCGCAATGATCGATTAATGCGTTGCATTAAGCCGACATCTAAAAGGAGCTCGTCGGATGGATCGCGGAGGAATCACCAACGAGGCGGCGTGGGAGGTGAAAAAAAGCACAGGTGGAGAAGATTGCCGCAAGAGGTTGTTGACACCTTCCTCGCACATAGACACCTTCCTTCAGGCGTTTTGTCCCTCAGCGTCTCGGTACGTGCGTGATGCACCGCGAATGCCAATCAGTCGGCTGGTCGGCTGCTCCTCCTTACACGCGCGCGACTTGCATTCCCTATTTCACGTTTCCTTCGCGGCGCGCATGAAGAGATCGCGCGAGAGATTGTCCACAGATGAAATTTCAATGAAAAGTGTCCGCGGCGCCGTGCCGCTCAGCTTTGTGAAGTTAATACGATATTCTATTATAATATAAACAAAAAAAGTAACAGTTTCAGTACTTCATGAGAACTATCGTTATATAAAACCTAAAAATTAATAATATTTATTATCTTCTTTACTCGGAGAAGTGTAGTGCCAGATTTTTGAAATTAACGCGTCATAATATCTTCAATTTTTATTTTTTAGTATAAAACAGACGGAACTTTTTTCTTATTATTTTTCCTTATAAGGAATTGTAGAATTACGAAAAGTGTTACTGGAACTGTTATTATTTTTTTTTTATTTTAAAAGAATATCTTGTTAACTTTATTTTAAAAGAATATCTTGTTAACTTTCGCTCCGTTTTTTAAGAAGCTTTTATTCTCTTATATTGTTTCTCAACGTATTTGCATTGATTCAAATGTATTAAAACACGAATTATAGGAGCAACAAGCAATTGAATCAAAATTTTACTAAAAAAATTTTACTAGTACAAAATTCTAAAGAACTATATACTCTCTAAATTCTTTGAAGTGGAATCTCACTCTAAAAAGTGAAAATTGAGCCAATCTTTAAAAAGAAAGGTTCAGTTTTTAATTTTTAAGAGTAACATTTCACTCTTTAGAGAGAGTGAGATTTACTCTAAAAGTTTTAGAGAGTATTATTGTGATTAATTATCAAGTTTAATATGACTTATAAGAGATAATTACCTAATTTCTTTTTTTCCAATGGCCAGAAATTTTATGGAGTACAATTAGCTTCACTCTAAAGAAAGTACGATTTGCGATTTCGTTAGCCAGATGTTCGCGTTCTTTTGTCGATTCGCCGTTTCTCTTTCGCATGGATTCACAACTCTTTTATTCCGTGACGTGCTCTTGAGAGCACTTTTCCCTTTTCCTCGACGCATTACGACGCGGTATTTTGCGCACATCACGACGTTTGAATACCATCCAGTTTTTGGACTCGGACTCCGATTGTATTTAATTTTGGACGTTTTTTTTTGCATCGACAGGCAAGCAGACTGCCTTGCGCTAAAAAATTGATATATGCCACCTACCGCGCGAATAAATCAAAAACGAAGGTTACAGAGCTCAGCTAAATGACTTTACGTGATCTGGTATGTAAAATACAGTGCTTGCGCATTGCGGAATTAATAATCGCTAAAGAAACTAATGCATCTGTCTGCAATTTTAATAGTAGCCCTGTGAAAGATCAAACTTGTCTACAATAATAGCAGTTTGATATTCGTGACGTCATTTCTGTGTCGGGTTGGCATTTTACGAATTATCCTCGTATGCGTATAAAATAGTAGATACTAAAACTATTTATTTTAAATACAGTTTTAATACGATTTCTCTTCAAAGAAATTATTAGAAAATTATATGGATTTATAACTTATAATAAAGATCTTTTCTTTTCTTTTAAAGAGAGCTATTTTATTTTTACTGATTAATTACGAAAACTTAAAAAAAATCGATTCCCTTTGACAGTCTTTATAATTAAAGTGAAGATTGTGAGCTGTGATATATCGTGCATGTATACAGTACATATACATATATGTGTACATTATCACGTATTTTAGTGCCGTGAAACCGTTAGATCTCGTGTGCGAATGTCTTCTAAGTGAAAAGGAGGATGTTTCGTGCGATGGATGCATCAGCTGGTTGATAGTGTAATCTCCCTCATTGCATTCAGAACGGAACCACCCGTGTGAAGCTGGCCCCCCAATATTAAAAAATCGATTTTTTTTTTTCATGCATTCGTTTGCTCACGAATGCTCAGTTGGAATTTTCGTTTACTCACCCTTAGTTCAAAAGATATACGAAAATTATAGGGCTAGTGTGAAGTTGGCCCCCCAAAACATAATTTTCGTATATCCTTTGAACTAAGGGTGAGCAAACGAAAATTCCAACTGAGCATTCGTGAGTAAACGATGAGCAAACGATTGCATGAAGAAAAAAATCGATTTTTTAATATTGGGGGGCCAGCTTCACACGGGTAACGGAACTGAGATATTGCTCGTTGTGTTTTCGGGATTACATCTTCTCGTCTCCTTTCGCTTCTGTTTCTTACGTATCTTTGTAAGAGTGTGATGGTTAAATCTCGCTTTTCAGCAGAATTTAATTTTTTTCTCGATTTCTATAATTTCTAATCTTTCTCTTTCAATTATAATTTGTTTGTTTCACGGAAAATTAATTATCATATTGAAAAATACAGTGCACGTGTAGCGGCTTGTAGTATGGAACAAAATTGGTACACATACATTATGTAAAAACTTTTCTAGAATCTTATCTCTTTATTCGCACACAATATTGATTTATTTTTTAAACTTGTATTTTACTCTTAATATAAATATGTTAAGAAATTAAAGTTGAAATTATGATCAGGAAATAGAATTTGATTTCCTTGATGAGAAGAATAGCAAAAAACTGTGATATGATCATTACGAATAATACACAACAGTCCAAAAAATTTAGACTTATAATTTTTTCAAAATAATAAGTCCTTGTTCGGGCGTGCGTCTCGTTTGACGTTTATACTTGAATGACCGTAAATGTAGCTCCGTTGGCGGATACGTCATCGCCTTAGGATGTGTAGTACGATGGCACTTAGCGGATCCGTAACGGCATGTCCGTTTTACGTCGCCCACATTACAGTTGCGGCGCGGAAAAAAGCCGCCGCGTCGCCGCCGGGAGAGGAGATGCATGCGAACGGGAATGCGGCACCGAAGCCCAAGGAGAACCACTTTTCGCTACACCCTACATATTCCGTAGCTATCTCTTCGAATCGCGATCTTAACTGTAGCCGGCCGGCCGGCAACAATATTAGTCGATTATATATAGTTGTTCCTACAATAGATACGAAATAATATCTTTTTTGTTCCTTGTCGGGAATTTCATTACCATTCTAGCTCCACACTGAGAAAGATGGTCCGATTGGATTAAGTAGTAATTCTGGTGGAAAATGAACGAATCACAGAATTTTTTTATTAAACAACTAAAATTCTAGTTGAGATAAGTAGAATTCTGATTGATACAATTATTCTAGTATATTTTACCAAAAATATCTTATCGATCAGAATTCCGGTTATTTCAACTAAAATTTCAATAAATTTAATTGAAAAATTCTGACTCGTCCATTTTTAACTATGACTTTTTTTTCTATTTATGACAATATTGGCGGTTTTTCATTTTTTATTGTATGAAATAAATTTATTTATTACAATTAGAAATTTAATTTCATCGTAATATCCAAGGAACTCAATCAAGTTGAAATTCAAAAACTTCCATATATCGTTTGGCTCTTCTTATTTAACGCGTTTTCTGAATTTTTTCCGTAAGAGACGTTTGAATTGGAAGATAGCTTTACATTGTGAAATAGAGTCTTAAGCCCTAATTCGCAACACGATTGTAAGGAATTGTAGACGTAAGGCCCGGATACGAGCGTGAACGATCACGCGCGAGCGAACGCACGCGTAACTACACGCGGACGAGTTTGCTCGTAACTCGTAACGCTTCGACGAGACGAGTTGTTTCTTCCGCGATTGAATGTTGGAATACGGGCGAAAATCTTAGTCTTCTAATTTTCTTGGAAGTTACGCGGAAGAGTGAAACTTACGAACCACTTGTTTTTAATTCAAGAGATGTCTACAATAATATATACATTGAAAGAATAATTTTGCTAATTATTTAAAATTTAACTAAATACAAATCTGAAAATAATTTTATTGAACCATCGAAATAATTACGTAGAAAGTTCAAACATAATGAACGAAGTTTTATACAAAATTTTAGTATTTTAGTTTGAGCACGCTACATAATTATTTTGATGATCCAACAAAATTATTTTCAATCAGGTTTACCTAAATTTTTAAATATTTCAGCAAAACCGTTCTTTCTGTGAAACCGAACTTTGTGCGTTTAATAATTGCAACGTGTATAAATATAATTCTGCTATTTTGCGAAACCTTGTTAACGTTTTAATTTAATTGCTCATGTTATAAAAGAAAGATGATAATTCAACGCTTTATATTTATTAATCTTTTTTTTATATATATTAACACAGTAACATACTTTTTATATACAATGTATGTTAATATCACGTTAAATTTCGTAATAATTATTTGCATTTCTTACCGTTGCTCTGAAGGTGGATAGAATGCACTTTCTTGCACGGCGCATAAAAACGTACGGCTCGCTTACGCGGCGGAAAAAATGAAATAGAAAACCTCGAAGGAAATGCAAGCGCCGGGAATGCATTTACATAGGCGGAGAGGGCTCTGTATCGCGTTGTTTTTACTTTTGCACACGTTTCGCGCTTTCTCTCTATAACACTGCTTGATCGCGATGCGATAAAAATATCGCCGATGACACGCAATCCAAACTACAACGAAGAAAATGACTTTAACTTGTTACTTGTTAGATTGCTAACAGCGCTGCTCTCATTCTAATCCAGTTCAGTCAGTCCGATCGACTGCCATTTAATTTCTTGCTGTTGGAATGCTCTCGCTAAGATACGGTAGATTAAGTTTCTCTATATATCTTTCTAAAATAAATTAGGTATAAAGGTATAAATTACGATATGTGTATACAGAAATGAAAAGTATATATTTTATAAAGAAGGTTCAATCTCATTTTGTTAATTTATTTCACTCTTGTGCGGATTCTGGTTGTCCAACATTTTTCTTATCGCGGAATTTGGGTCACGGTCGTGCAATGAGAATCCCGCCCTACAGATGCGGATGCTGCGTGTAAGTAGTAAGTATCATTTTCGATCGGACTTGCAATCGTGAGCCGCACCCTGAGTCGCACCGATACGACGCGACGACGATGAAAAGACGAAGAAAGCAGCTATACTGTAGCCGGTCCTGCATGGTGAAAGTCGTCCAAAATGTCATCGGAGTTTAACCTTACTTCGAATATATGCATGCACGCACGCATTCGTCCGTATAGAAAGAAAGAGAACGAAAAAGAGATAGAGACACGTTGGGCGCGGCGAGGGTATAACATGCCATTGCGTAATTCACCTTCTGGCAGCTGAAATGCATTAGGATGATCGACATCATTTAGTCGAGGTTGCAACCGCAGCCTTGATCGAGCGATCGATCCGAAAGCTGGTCCTCAAATTTAGGGCGCCGAGACATTGATGCGTTAAAGGTCTTACAAATTACATTGCTATAAACTTGAACTAAAAATTTAATATTATTCAATTTATAAAACAAAATAAAATAAAATAATATAGTACTTTTAAAAAAAAAGAAAAAATATACGCCAAAAAAGGTATTGAATTCTTCTTAATCAAAAACGGACATGAAATAAATGTAATTATCCAAGTATTTCATTACGCAAGACACATAAGATGGACCGAAAGCTGTTAAAATTGTCAACTGGATTATGGTAAAGAAAAAACTTGGCGTGCCCGGGTCGCATTAAAATGCAATATTCTAGAACCAGTATGGTTCTATCGCAACATTCTGCAGATATACATAATATATGAAAACAATAATTCAACAAAGAAGAAATGTTGACTATGGCTATGTTCAGCAGAAAAAGCAGCTTTGCAATTGTTGTAAAATTCTTTAATATAATTGATTTTTTCTTTAGTTCCTCACTGGATCTAAATGTATGAACTAATCATATTCAACAGTTGCAAAGCTGTTTTCTCTGCTGAACGTAGCCTATATGCTCGTAATTTAATCAGGTTTAATTGACTTATATTATTAATGAATTAATACATGTAATATTTACACGTAGTCGTTTGACTGCATTTTATGTCATTACCGCTTACAAATATGTTTGTTCATATTTTTTTTATATTTCTTAAAAGTACAATGTTTTTAAAGATATAATTTTACGAAAATCTTTAAAAGTTTTCAAGGAAGTTAATATGAGAGAAAACTAAGATTGAATAATTTGCCGATTATTTCTCCTCTAATGACGTTATCGATATGTAATATCGGCGGAAGGCATAGTTTTCTTCCTGGCCATGACGATATTTCGCGATATCGTCCTTTCACGCGAGTCTAAAATTATCCACGTCGAGGACGGTTAATGTGTTCCAAGAAGTCTGAGAAGGTGGCTTACACCCATCGCTGCACAAAGACCCAGCCCTCTCTTCCCCCTTCCCTCGGAACTTCATCGTCGAACTCTGTCGCGTCATTATTTTCCCCAAACCGGATTTTCAGGCTGCGTTTTGCCCACTATTTTTGTTCCTTTAAACATTTATCTGCCTATCGCAGTTGCAAAACCTCCGGCAAGGTGACCCAGTTGTATTTGTTCGATCCAAGTAGGTTGGAGAATCGCCGGCAGGTAGAGGTCCACCATGATCTTTGATTTGGAAATTTTTTTTAAATTAAAATTACACTGAATTTTTAATTAATCTAATTTTACGTGTGGTTTGGTCAGTTATCACGAAGTGTTATATTTAAGATTTATACAAAACCTTTATTATATTTTTATTATTCGTATTTTTTGTTTAATATTGATGTTTATTTTAGTAGATTAGTATTTTATTTTACACATATTGAAAATAGATATTTAAAAATAATGCATATTAAATAATATTAGCAAGACTACATGGAAAGATTGGATTTGCTGAAGTTTAGATACATATAGATTTTAAGCTCAAGCTACATAAAATAATTTCGTTGGATCTCTAAAATATAGAACATTTAGTTATTGATAACAATAATAATTTTTAGATCTGTATCTAACTAAATTTTTAGATATTTCAGTAAAACCGTTCTTTTCGTATGATTATTTGAATATATGACTTTCTTCTTTAAGACAATAAAGCCCCTTTCCGGATGAAAATGATTTTATAAATTGATAATGAATAATATAAATAATTTTGAAGAGAGAGAAAGAGAAAGAAAGAGAGAGAGAATTAATATCTGCTTAATTATTAGCATTTAAATCTAACGTAGTTTCCTCGAAATTTATTTACATATATGAAAGAGTGATAGCGAGAATATATTATTATAATAAAGCTGATATTATGTCGTAATATCAGTTCAGAATGCGGTTTGGCACGTGTACATTCGACAACTTCGTCTTGAATTACACCTTTTATGAGAGCGCGTTCATCGCCTTTTGCACTTCGTTCTTTCGTGTAACGAAATTCATAGATCACGTATCATATTTATGAGGATGTACACCCAAGAGTATTATCGCAATAGGAATAATAGGCATTCTCTTGGACGCGGTCGACCTGCGGGGAAAGTAACGATGAGAGACAAAGACGGAAAGAGAGACAGGTCAAAGAATTCGAGTCACACCTAGGGGACCTTCCCTGCCAGCGCGAAAAAAATCGCGGAACGCAATGGCGAAACGTAGGCCGCGAGAATGCCTCGTGCCTCCTCCGGATCGCCATATCGAGTAGCACAGGTAACGACAGACCGGCGTATAACAATTGATTTAGAACTTTATGTATTCGACATATTTTGTAGCACAGGGTGACGATGAGTTGTTTATTTTTCTTTACTTTTTTACTTTTATACGTGATTACTTTACTGCCATGCGAATAGCAACATTTGGATCAGCAGATCGCTCCGTTATATCATTTTTCACCCATATAAAGTTAATTATACAACTTTTAAAAAATTAACTTTCTATAGCTCATTTAATTGCTCATGATCGTTTGTACATATGTATATGCAACATTTCAAATTTTCGTTTACATATTCCGAAACAGGTCGATTTTTCGATTGTATACTTTTAGTTAAAAAGTTATTAACAATTAAAATTTCGAAGACGTTCGACGCAAATGGATAGATTCAAATGAGCGATCAAATGAGCTATAGAAAGTTAATTTTTTTCAAAGTTGAGGATCAGTTTAGCACGGGTTTATTCTTTGAAAGATGTAAATTACAATATCCTTCTTGCTTTCCTTTTCCTCGAAGTAATGTCTTACATAGATTAGATAGACAGATCAATTTATTTTCAAGAGGAATTGTTTTCTCATATTTAATATGTAATGAAAAAACTTAATTTTAAAAAAAGATTCGCTGTAAATTAAGGTGCTGAAAAAGTTAATCATAATTATTAGACTCATAATCAGTCTTGCATTTATACGATGTATACTTATTAATTTATAGACTTACTTGAAGCTGCGGTTTTAAATCTCTTATATCATTTATATAGACACGACAAGCTATGGGCGTTACTTGTACATGACAACTCATTATTTTCTTAAGTAATTAGGTATATTCAGATATGAACATTTTAGTCTTTTCTAAAAAAAAACAGCAGATCTCATTTGCATGTGACGTGGTGACGTAATACAATTTTTCGTCAACTACATTTCATGCACGAATATCTGACGGATTGTACAGCAAGTCTTATTACGTTATACTCGATATATCGCGATGTAATAAGATTTTTCATCCGACTCGTGTACTACCTGCTTAACGGGAACTTGCATAATATATTATTTATTGCTCCAATCACAATATATAAATAGAATAAATTCTTCGTCTGCGAAACGAGCTCGATTCGCAGCTCGCGACTATTGATACAAACTCGAAAAATCCAAGCTGAAAGGTCAACGAGACCTTTCGCTGAAATTGTTTGTAGAACGGTGCGCTTGGTAATATTTCAAAAGAAGAGCATGTCCTTTATAAAGTTAACTGTGTACTTTATCTCGCTGTACGAAAAGATTGCGTGCCGTGTTAACATTTAACGATGCGTCGTCTTATAGCTCGGTCGCCGAAAGGACGTTGTCCTTTGGAAGTCATTAAGGTAAGAGAAAGGCGATTCCTTCTCGCGACAGAAATTTCGTAACGGTGCATGTTGATTTTCTCGCGGACCCATCAACTCATCCCTCCTAAGGCGCTAATTTTAGAGCTATCAGTTACTATTATATATAGAAAGAACGGTTTTGTTGAAATATCTATAATAAAAATTGAGCTAAACACAGATTTAAAAATAATTTTATTTGGAATTAAAATAATTATGTAGGATGCGCTTTTATGTAGTTGCTAGAACGTTAAAACTTTTTGCAACATTGTCAACAATTCAGCGTTCTACATGATTAGTTTAGTGTTCCGACAAAATTATTTCCCTGTATTTAAATTTTTAGATATTTTAATAAAATCTTTCCATATACATCAAGACCTAATGATCCATTAAATTAAGCGTTTTTGACAGTTCTCCGAATTTTCGTGCATATTCTCACATATATAAAAAGTCAAATAAAAAGAAAAAGCTAAGCTGTCTCTATGTGTGATATATTCCGGCGATTGTTCGAAATTGATACGCGTTGCATGACACGTGCAAGAGATTCGAGCATGTATCGTTGATCTTTCACGCGTGCCTAATCGCAGGGCTCGTTGACTGCAATTTCCAAGCTTTTCCGGAAAGGTCGAGGCCGCCTTAGTCGTGCGGCCAACTTACAAATACCTTCCTTTCTCGATCCCGGTGAGCCTTCCGTAATACGAATTACGTGATTATCCTTCACTCACCCCTTATCCTCCTGCTGCGAATGGTTATCGCAATCAATTCGTCTCCGTGAACATTCACTATTCAATTTTGATTTTGTTTGTTCTATTTTTGTTTCATTCTTGCTCGTATACCGATTGAATAGGTAAAGACTTCGAAATGTCGAAGATAAAAATGTACATTTTATTGTATTTTATATCGAACATTGATTTGATATCGAACATTTTCTTGAGCTCACGCAGAAATTTGGTAGTCACGTATGGCAGCAGAAAAGCAATAAGAAAGTAGAAAATGGGAAAGTGACATCTCTTTGGCATTATTATATCGTCTATATGGATAAATTAAATTTTCGGTGCCTTTTTGTATTTAATAACTGCAATGGATAACATTGTATCATTTAGAATCGATTTATTAATAAATCCAGGTGAGATAGGATATTTCTAATTTATTTTCCGACATCTCTCTCTCTCTCTCTCTCTCTCTCTCTCAAAAGAAATTATATATACATATGATCCTTGAATTATTTATAAGAATAACAACGATTTAAAAATAATATTTTTATATTCCATCTTAACTTTTTTAAAACGCTAAAGTTCAATTACTTTTACTATTCTAACAGAAACGATTTTTCTGTAACGATAAAAGATTTTTGTTTTCGAGCAATAATTCAATCGTATTTTCGGCATTCGCATATATAATGAGTTTACACTCCGCCACGGTTTTCACATTTCACTAGGACCTTTTGCCGTTTTATATCCAACGTAACGTCGCGTATTATTACATAATTATCAAGTTTTACGCCATCGTGTCCGAGTGAAACGTATAAGAGGCGTCTCCCCAGCCTTTACTTTCGATATTCAATCGCCCGTTTCTAAACGATTTCACGACTTTTGTTTGATCAAGATATCTGATTTGATCGAAATACTTTCTTCATTAGAAGGAAGGAGAATATCGATTTTCATTGAATAATCAAATTATAAAACGTTCTTTACCATTTTTAGATCTATCAGCCTCTAGGATATTTTATGTAAAGTAGAAACGTTGGTGACAAAAATTTCGCGGTTATTATTTACATATTTACATTATTGTCCAGTTTTACGACTGTTACATGATCGTTGTAACAACACCGTGGGGTTACACAACATCGTTGCGTGATTATATAGTCATTTGTTTATATAATTGTAACCAGTATCTGCTTCAATTATATTTTTATACATAATATTTTTATACATATGTATCCATTATCTATACGTGATACTTGTTGGAACTTTTACAAAATATTTTTAAGATATCCGAACGAATTTTTTTCTCTTTTTTTCAATCCTAATTCCATTTTTGGTTCTTTTTATTGATAATAAATTTTCCGTAATTTTTTTAGCATGTGCGATCAAGCGCGAGATTACGATTGCAAGAAAGGCCTTAAAAAGGTCATTGTGGTTGGTCCCCTCTTAAGTTCTCTCGACAATGCGTCACCGGAAACGAAAAAAACGAAAGGAAGAAATTCATTGGTTAATAAAAAATATCGCCTTGAAGTTTGCTGATTGTAGTAATAATTAAATTGTAATATAATTATGTAATATAACATTATTAAATGTTATTAAATATCGAAAGTATGAGTATTGTACAAGCACACAGTATTATTAATTTGTGATATTGATACAAGAATGATTTCATGTATTATATAATGAATCATAAGTAAAATTTCATGTTACTCTTACTGCATTACTTCAAGTTCGTGCTTTTCTGTGCAAGTCTTCGACATTGAATTTTTTAATGTTATAAATTTAATTTGTAGAGATATTGATCAATATTTAAATTTCTAAAATTTGTTTTGAAGATTTTTCACATCAAAGATTCGTAAGTTTAGGAATCTACATCAGATATTTTTCAATGTGGCGACGTGAAGATTTTAATACCTGTATAAATACGGACTCAATATAGTTTAAGAATATGTTGTATTTTAAGTCCACACACAGAGGTCAGATTTATTTCTTAATTCTTGTTTTATATCGTCAGTAATAAATATTAATAATTGCGAAATAACACAAAATTACGTGGAGATTATTATAGTTTATTTTGCAAAGTTGTGAAAATTAGAACGAGCCATTTGGCGCGGATTATGGTTACGATCTGATAAATTAGTTAAACGGCGCAAAAGACCGTTTAGAGAAATGAAAGGATCTCGTCCGCGGCAATTGGAGAAGAAGGCATGTGTTATACACGCTCTCTAGAAACATAAAAACGAGCTGTGTTCCAATTACGTGCTTATATATCAAGCAATAGGAGCTCGTCGGCCATTTTAACGCCGCCGCAGGATCAAATGTATGCGATGTATTCCGTGACGACACATTTCTCCGTAAATCAATCACGCTCCAATTCTTCGGAGCGAAATGATCTCTTCTCTCATCACTAACACGCATCCTTCCGACCTCCTTCCCGTTCACCACTTTCCTCGGCTCCGCTCTTCTGCCCTTTGGAGAACGTGGAGAACGCGTGCTGCAATCTGGTGACTTCAATATAAAGCATTTGGATTGCGTTACTCTTGTGCGAACTGTGTTTACTGTCGATAGAAATTTCTTATAAAAATATTTCTTTTCTTTTTTTTCTAATTTTTTCATTAATGATTACTAAAATTTAATTTTTTACTAAAATTAGCTTTTCACAGATTTAAAAATTTATTTTTTTTATTAACTTATGTGTTTACCTATGAACTGTAAATAGAAATTGGAATTAAAATATAAGAAGTATGTATGGAAAAAAGGTTTAGTTTATATTTATTTACAAATTTGAAAACTTCTACTTTCTTCATAGAATGATACATTAAGAGAATGAATGCAAAACTTACAGAGTAGGACTAAACTGCATTATATCTCTACTTGCTTATTCATTTCATATTTTTAGGCTCTTTCATTATTATCTTCGAGGAATTGTTTTCAAATTTGCTTAGTAGTAATTCTACTGTTTGAAGAGTTTTAATTAAATACTATCGCGCATAATGAAAATGAGAAATAATTAACATGATGATTTAATAAACGTTTCTTTAATGTGTTTCTTTATCTTCGATGCGCATTCCTAATGCAAAGTGGGAGGTGTACTGGAGGGCTCACTGAAATAGAAAAAAACATGTTAATCCAAATTAATGATATACGAATTAATATCTATTATATACATATATATAGTAAGGTATCTATTTTTTGAAAATAAATTTGAATATGTATTGAAGAAACAAAGAGTTTTAGAGAAAAAGAATTTTACCATATTGCAAGATTGAATGGCATACAAGAGTCCGATGGTTTATCGTATGAGAATCCTGGTAGACATTCTACCACTTCAGATTGATTGCTCCTACAAACTACCACTTTAGTACAAAAGTCATTGAGTTTGTATACGTCGCCATCATGACACGGAGTTATATTTAGTTCGGATGGTAGGTTCGTTTGGAGTAGGGTCCACGGGTTTGTTAAACTGGAAGTTTCTATCACTTCATGTGCGGGTTGATCACTTGTTGCTGGATTATTAGTTAATATTTCTTGTTTCTGTATCTCTTTGTCACTCTCTAGTTGAGTTTCATTAGGTTTCGCTAGATTTCGCGGATGCCAAGAATCAGACTTGGGTTGATTCAGCCAAGGATTTCCGGAATACGAAGGAGGCGGTGGTGGATAAGGTTGATAACTCGGTGGTTTAGGAGGATATGTTGATGATTGTGGCGCGTAAGTCGGAGGTTGCGGAGAATAGGTTGGTGGTTGAGGCTGATAAGTTGGTGGTTGAGGCTGATAAGCTGGCGGTTGAGGTTGGTAATTTGGTAGTTGAGGCTGATAAGTCGGTGGTTGTGGTTGGTAAGTTGGCGGTTGAGGCTGGTAAGTCGGCGGTTGAGGTTGATAAGTCGGTGGTTGAGGTTGGTAAGTGGGTTGAGGAGATGGCTTGGGAGAAGCAGTGGGCGGCTTGGTAGGAGCATAGGTAGAAGACGGCTGCGGAGATTGAGTTGGCGGTTGCGTAGGCTTCAATGGTTTCGGCGTAGCTGTGCCTTTGCAGTCCACGTTGCGTTGATAGTCGCAAACATTAAGTATCTGAAAGAGGAAATTCTAACTGATACTATTGTTTATGTATATTAGTGCAGGATGTTAAAAGGAAACTATTCAGAATTTAGGTAATATACACTATACTACGTAAAAAAGTTTAGTGAACATTAACAGTTTAACTGTTTCTAAGATATATCATAAACACTTTTATGTTTATATCATAACTAACTTATTGTCTCTTCTGCGTGTTACATATGACATGAAAAGGGAGAAGTTGAGATATGTAGCTATTTGAGAAAACTACAGATTCAATGAGATGATCTCTCATAATGATCATCCAATCATAATGGCTGGTTGATAAAAACTTATTGATTCTCGATGAAATTTTTTATTACATATTGTATAAATTGAATTGAAATTGAATTGAAATGCGGTTCGTCAGAACGCGGTTTACTAGATTTGCGAAATTAAAACGCTATATTTTCAATTTTGATTTTTTTATATATCATATAAAAATACTCTTCTTTTATTTTTTAAAATAAAAAATTGTGAAACTATAAAAAGTGCTACTAGAACTGTTATTATTTATTTTATGTTAATAGAATGTTATGCTAACTATACAGATCTAATTTTTAGATATTTGTGAAGTTAGCACGACATTCTAAAAGAATAATAACAGTTCCAATAGTATTTTTCATAGTTTCTTATAAAAATAAAAAAATTTTGCATGTTTTATATTAAAAAATAAAAATTAAAAATATGGTGTGTTAACTTTGCAAATATCTTTAAGCTTAGAAAATTAATTTTAATTTATTTTGATTTATTTATTAAATTTTTTATCCAATTCTTTTTAACCAAATTGCAGAAATTCAAAGTCAAACATTGAAAAAAGTAACATATGGAAAAAGTACAAATTTTCAATTATATATATAATTTCATAACAAAATATTGCAGAAACGAAACTAAAATACAAATTTACTTTTGAAACTCTATCTTTCCTCTTTAAAATACATTTTTGTAAATTTCTGTATATATTTTTTATCGAAATATTTAATTTTTCATGAAATGCGAAAAATGGCAAGCGTTTCTGATCTTATTAATAGTAGAGTATACAAAATATATTTCACATAAATTAAAATTTAGAAGTAAGAAAGTGGATGTAAAAAGCAAGGTTTGAAGAAATCTATTTTAAGCATGTTGCTGCGTCACTCTGCATTTTACTGCGAACGTTTACGCCACATTTTTTTAAGAATGAATCCTTACGTCACTGTAGACCAGACCGAGAGGACAATAGAATTTGACAGGTTTGCCAGCGGCACACACGTAGAATTCTGAACAGTTGGTCGAGCTTCTGTAACGTCCGTTCGGATCCGGGCACAGATTCGATCCCGCCGGCAATGGTGGTTCTGTCAAGAGTAACATAAAATTATTTTTTTTACTTTCCTTGTCCGCATTTTTCAGATAATTAAGAATCTAAAGAGATAAATTTCTTATTTTTTAAATCATCGATCAATTATCACTATACTATAGTAGTGGTAATAATAATTTGTATGTGATATTCACATTCTTTTTCCGCTCCTTTGCTTCTTTTGTCGGCTTTCTCATACAAATCTTTTTTAAGCTTTGTTTAACGAAATTTATGCGATTAGAGTACTCAGTGAGTATTGGTCATCGCTATTACCGTCGGAAACTGTGAGCGAGCGATTCGCGCCGCGTAATCATCGATCACACTCACTCGGCGTAGCGGGCTGTCGATCACCGCAGTTGACGTTGAACGCGAAGTCGCAGTAACCGGCGACGTCATTGAAGAGTAGTCCGGCCGGACAGGTTTGCTCGATCACCACATCATCCCAGCAATTTAGATAGTTGGCGCAACTTTTCGGGCTCGGGTACTGGCCTCTCGGTCCTAGGCAGCCCGGCGGAGGTTTATACGGTGGTGGTGCCGGTTGCACCGGTGGTGAAATGGGATTCGGAACTTCATTTGTGTCACCCGGATTGTTTGGAAGTCCTGGGTACTGTCTGGCGCTAAGAACGATTCTATTTTCTGTGTCATTTTTCCAGGTTCCCGCACGAACATTTAGTTTGTGGCTGTCAAAGTTATTCCATGAGTTTTCTAGTTCTGTAATTCAATAGCGCGGATTGTTCCAATCCATAAGAATGTTATCATTGCAGATAAAAATGGCTTAATATTATATCAGCTCATGTACGATTAGGGTTAAGAATTGGTAATTAATAATGAATTAATTAATCACGAATTAATTAATGTATTAATTATTTATCATAACTAATAATAACAGTCACAGTTTTGTTTAACACTCCGCCTTATTTTATTTGAAAGGTTTAAAAATTAGAGGGTTTAAAAATTAAGAATGGTAAAAAAAATGACAAAGCGATTAATTTGATAAATAATAAATAATAATGAAAATATTATTTGGCGCATTGACTTAATTGTAAAAGCAATAATGATTCTAAATTTGGCGGAATTAACAATAAGAAAACAGATTATTTATGTTTATAATTATTAAAAAACAACAATTTTATAATTATTATAATTAATGTTAGAAGATAATTAATGTTATATTGTATAATTTATTTATAAATATAATTTACGTAATTTATAAAAATTAAGAAGTTTTTTAATTAAATATTTGATTAAAACGAAAAATGTAATAGAACACATTAAATAGAAAAAAAAACGATTTAAAAGATTTAAGAATTAGAATACACTTTAAATAATTTTACGTCTTTTTGTAATCTAAATGAATTTACATGTATGGTGTGTACGTGTTATTGTTAGTTTATTTCTGTCATGTTCTATAATTGTTACCAGTCATATACAGGATTCTTTCACAAAACTCTAGAGTCACAACCCTGAAGCTGCTGACACTGACCTTCGGTTTGTCCAGCGAAGGCGAGCTGTCTATCGACGAGCGATGCCGTCGTTGTCGTTCTAAGTCTGTCTCTCCTCCTAGCCGCATCGACGAGTCCCAGGACAAGGACCACAAAAACCAATATCACGCTCACTCTCATCTTCCTTCTATTAAACTTTTAATTTTTCTTCTCTTTGTCTCTTTCTGTTCTTCACCAACGACAGTTGTCAGGGATAAACGTCCTTCACCAGAGCGGAGGTCGCTCTTCTTTAAGACTATCTCGTCGAAACAATTTTCGCGGATGATCTGAACTGGTTGACAATCGACACCGGTAATCCTTGAGGTGGCGCGAATCCAGACGTACGGTGTCTTGATGCTGGATGGGCTGGACCTGATCGCTTCCAGGGCTTTACATAGGGCAGCCCCCACCGCCGTTTCTTGTAGGGTCTACAGGACCTCAATTACGCGGCGCGGCGTAGGACCCTCTTCTTGTTGCGCAGGAAGTGCTCGCGACCGTTGCTTTCGCACCGATTCGTTCATCCTCCTCTTCTTCTTTTTCTCAAGAGAATCTCCCTTCTCTACTTCTTACTCAAGGTTTCGAGGACTCCCCATTGGACGAGATTTAGGATGCACCCGAAGGATGTGTGCACGCTCATGGTGATCATTCGTTCTGTCCGAGTAGTTTATCTTTTTCTGTTTTTTGCCATTCTTCAAGGGGTTGTGGCGTTGGATATTGTTACTGGACGAATGTAGGATTTTAACCCTTTCGTGTATTAAATTCATTAAATGTACATTCCAAAAAGACTCGGTTTTAAACTTTTATTTTGAACTTATTGATAGATTCAACAAAGTTAAAAATAGTCTAATAGCCTGTTGACAGCTATGTTTTAAATTTAGGTACTGGTTCTTAAAAAATATAAAAAACTCATTAATCAAATTGAATGATTTTGCTGGCAATTTTAGGATCTCTTCTTGTCGACTTTAAGTAGTAAATCAATCTACTTTACTCAGGGCGCCGTATATTTTATGTTTGTTATGAAATTGTTACATTTTGTTTACGTTAAATTTTGTTCGTGTAGATAATGAGAGCGATGTAAAATATGTAAATTATTATAAATTGGATAATATAATATAAAAAGAATTAATGTTTAATATATTATAATTAAATATATTTATATTTAATTAATAAAAAAATTTTATGACGGTCAATATAATATTAATAAATATATGTATAACATTGTATACACGTAGATACAAATTTGAATGCTCATATTAGTACTGATAAATCGAAATCTTTAAGCGTAAGTTTGAGTTGTTTCGTGCATTTCTGATTTATTCGATTTCTTAGAATTTTGCTATATAATGTTGCATTAATAAGTACGTTATCAAGAAACATGATCGCATGATTTAGCGAATATTTTTTTAAAACTTATTACTTTTAAAAAAATGAGATATCTTGCTTAAATATTATATTTTTTCCATTTTATAAAGTAAAAATGATAAAAAATTTATATACGTAACAAGCTAAAATATGTTTGAGTAATCAAAGAAAAAATTTTATAAGCAATATTTTTTTAAAAGCTCACTATTGGAGTATTGATTTCCACAAATCGAGAAATCGTAATGCATATTCGTGAATTTCGTGATGACATCGGCTGTTTATGGGGCTTCCCGTGTGACCAAAACGGTGCTCTGTAGCTCAGAAAGATGAAGAAAAAATTCAACACCTGCGAGAAGAGATAGAAGGAGGAGAAGGACCCGGGCATTGGTATGCAAAGGTAGATGCACTCTCGAGAGGACTCGTTACGCATTCGTTACTCGAAAGTGTTTCGCGAGTGAGTCCTGTATTGGAGGCTGCGAGAGCGCGGCTCGCGTCTTATGTAGGAGGCCTCATCGTCCTCTAGGGAGGGCTCATCGTCCTTTTTATTATCCCTTCAGATAAGAGATTCGGTGTTTCGGCAATAAGGAAGAATCCGGTCGATGCGAACGATGCAGCTGAAAAGAAAAGGAAGAGAACGATTCTGCGTCGACGTAATCCTGGAATCCATCGAGTTTTCGATTCCCCCTGCCTTTGAATTTCGCGTCGTAATCTTGAATCACTCGGGATGACCTCGCCATTGCGTTCTTCAACGTGTCCTCAGGTGATGTGTCGTCAGCAAAGTCTGCAATATT
The DNA here is from genome assembly GCF_001594065.2 of Cyphomyrmex costatus. Taxonomy (NCBI): domain Eukaryota; kingdom Metazoa; phylum Arthropoda; class Insecta; order Hymenoptera; family Formicidae; genus Cyphomyrmex; species Cyphomyrmex costatus. The sequence continues at coordinate 1,132,555 of NW_017276214.1, forward strand.
TAAGGACATGCGTAATCTTGCGTATCCTTTTTGCATACATAATATCAGGATTTTTTGCAGATAGGGAAAAAGAAATAAAATTTTAATCTGATTTGATGGAAATTTAAACACATCTTACATATGCTATAATTAAAATAATATTGATTAGGCAGACAGTTATAAATATAACCTATCTTATATTTTATAACTGGATAATAATTTAATTTTTAATTTAAAGTTAAACATTTAAAATTTTTTACGTTTAAAGTTTACGTTTTAGAGAAAATTATTTTTTTTAATGTTATATATTCTTGGAAATTTATATTTTGTGCATTTAACATAAAAAATCTCTATTATTTTTATTTTTTACTTAGCACATTTTAATTTTATATTTGAATTATTATACAGTAATTTATACATAAAATATTTATACTAGCAAAAGTTTGAATGTTTTCAATTTAGCTGTTCGTGAATAGAGACATGTCATTTTACGATCAAAGTATCACGAGAATGACATCCAAGATAATCCCCGTTTAATCCTAGCAGTTGACATGTCCATCGCACGTTCGACAAAGCAGTCGTTCCTTCATCATTCGCGTCCGCTCGAGTCCTTGTCGTTGTTTTTAACTTGAGCGGCGAATCGCTTAGCCTTAAACTGCAAGCCAAGAAACTACAGGGGGATCTAGGATGGAATGCCGACAGGAGAGAGAAACGAGACGGGAATTCCGCTTGCTAGACCGCGAGATCGGCTCAGGGAGAGTTCTAACCCTTAGATGCATAGAAAGTGCGACTCTTGTATCTCTATTGTTTATATTAAAGTTAGTTATAATATTTAGCCAAAAAATTAGTTTTGCTGTTAAATTTTGAATATAAACGTATACTTTTTATATATTTAAGTAATTTTTTATATATTTTAATTAAATTTCTTTTAAAATTTAATATTGTTATATGATCTTTAGTTATTAATAATAATTAGTTTATTAATAATAATTTGTAAGATTATGAATTTATTTTTTATGTATTTTTAATACCTACTTCTTAAAATTTATGAATAACGTTAAATTCCATATTGTCATTATATTAAAAAAAATATATTAGTTTGTCCGGCAAATAGGACTGTGCAACTTTATTTTATTTGCAGTGTTTACATTTTATGACTATTTAACAAATAAAAATATTTCTTAATTAAATCAAATGCAATAAAAATGTGAATAAAAACATAACATTTTACGTTTTAAATATATAACATGTTTCATTTTCTTTATTTATGTCTTTAGCCAATAAATGTTATATACATACACACGTCCAGTGTTGAATCATATTGACATTTTTATCATATTTGATTTTATTTAAATATAATATTAATTTATAATCGTAATTAGTGTTGATTAAAGAATATTGATTTCCATATTTTGTTGTTCAGTGGTATCATAAACGTTGAATATTAAAGATGCTTAAGTTTGACGGATATGAAAATTATTTTTGCTTTTATCGTATATTATCGGTAGTGCTACAATGTTTCCATGCGCGTGATGCTGAATTGAATACCAAATCGTATAATAAATTCAAAGTGGCTTACACGGCACGCCACTTAAGTCCAAATACGAGGGCGATATCTCTGTCGGAAACACGCCAATATCTTACCAAAGCTTCTTTTGCGTCGAATTTTTATAAGCATTGATAAAAACGATACGCTTATAGATTTCTCAACTTATTCAGATTTCTCTTTTCAAGATTTCTATTTTGTTAATTAAATTAAGTTCAGCATTTTTTTTAAATTATTATTTTTTATTTCAAATATTAAAATTTTTTTATTTTTATTTAAATATTTACAATTGAAAGACTTTTGTTAATTTGTTTTTCAATTTTATTATAAGTTATTTAAATATATATTATTATTATTTCTAATATTGCACCTCGTGCAATTCTCGTTCATTTTATACTTTTAATTGTTTTTGGAAGATTTTTATTATTAAAAGCAGACAACATAACAATTTGGTACTTTGTTTATGTGTATGTTGTACAGAGTTTATTTAAGAAAAAAAATACAAATTAATGTTTGGGGACTATCATATATTTAACGACAAAGTCGCGAGATGTTTCGATCTTCTTGTCGTGGTATAAGTTTTCGATGTGTTCGGCGCGCAGTAGGGAGCAAATAAATTCAAACCTTCTAGAAGCAAAATGATTTTATGAATGCGTAGAAGAAAATCTGGCGAACGCGCCTAGCTTGGAGAACGCTGGGAATATTATTTCTTGTCGTTTGTAATAGATGGGTTTTAAGAGGCTTTTATCTATAGTAACAATTTTAATTTATTATTAATACAAATGTTATTAAATAAGGGATATGCATGGTATACTCTTTAATTAATAATATTAATATTAAATCTGTTGAAATTACTATTTCTTTTTGGCTTTAAATTTTTGCTTTATCAAATGTAAGTGTACGTTCCAAGAAATTTTCAACATCTCAGCATTTCCTTGAGAGCAGGAAAGAAACTAATGAATTTTGCTTAAATCTTTGAATTGAATTAAAGCTTTGTCTCGCACGCGCTGCATGTGTTTCGTTTGCGCAATGGAACTCGAAAAACAGGTTTGGAGAAACGTTGTGTTTTAAGGCAGGAACCATCCAAAGCGACGTTAAAAATGCAGACGTCGCTCGTTGATACCGTAATGCTCATTCGAATTCATTTTGGGCGTATCGGTACATCAGTCGCGGCGCAGGTTAAAGTGCACGTACATTGAAGAATATGTCCGATGCAGGTGGTTGTTATATTCTTATATGTGTTCATTATTTAATGCTGAATAATAGAACGATGTCCGAAAAATTATAAGCAGTTAGTGCAATCGCCTGGGTGCGATAAATTTCTTCAATGAGTTATTATTATCGAAAACACAACACTGATTACTTCGCATTAGTTTTATGGACTTCTTGATTAAGTAATAATGAAAAGTAAAAGTCTCGCGTATTAATTATCACACAGCACACGCATACACACACACATTTAATTTCAAATCTTGCTCGAAACGAATCTGCTTATCCTCCATAAAATGTTAAAATAAAGTTACACAATTATAGACTACCGAAAGTATTTTTTACTTAAATTATTTAAAATACTAAAAATTAACATAGATATATATATTTTATCTGGACTCTGTATAATAAATTTTTTATATATAATTTATATAAAAATAATTGAAGAAACGCTTTATAAAAATTGTAATATATTTTTACATTGTTTCAACAGATGAGTAAATTTTATTGAAAAAATAATAGTTAAAAATATAGCAAACATATCATTGAGGGGTTGATGTCGGATTTCGAAGTGACAGAAAAACGGATGTAATCTGGAAAGGTCGTTCATTCTTTTAATCATTCTCGTTCACTTTTTTTGTGATTAATGTAGGGGTACAATGATGTCAAAATTCGTTCGGAACCTAAAGCGGAGAGTCGATTCAAGTTTGCATAAATAACATGCGCGGTCAAAAACAAGCAGCAGATTGTAGAATCGATAAGCATCGTCTGTGGGTGGATGCAAACGATAAATTTGCGCGTTTTACATTATTTTTATATGAGACGCGTACAGAGTTGCTCAAAAATTACTATATTTCGCAGATAAAGCCAATTAAAGAGGCTAATTTATATCTTTTTATACACAACACGTAATTCATTAAGCATAATCTCATTATTACATACAAAGTACAACAAAAAATGTTTAATTATTATTTATTATAAACTGAAAATTATTGTAAGTAATTTATTATTTTTTTTTGCATTTAAATTAGATATGTATATGAAATATAAATTATTATTTTTAAATCACGTAGTAAGTTTTCTTTTTTTGAAGATGTGCTATTATTTCAGCTTCAACTTTTAAGTTTTATTTTTACCTTACGAGCTTTTGAGACACCTTATACAAGCTTCAGAAGGTCTTTTATTTCGCGTTTAGATATTTGCACCTTATATAAGCGGCTGTCTTGTTAGAAGAAATGGTTCTTTTAATCGTGACGCACGTACTATCTGCTTATGGTTTAAGATAATGTATGATAAAATGTTAATGTGTACGTGTAGACCTTTGTCGGTGATACACACATAGTATACACATTTAAACATAACACTTCTATATCACTACATCTCAGGTAGCCCACTAATGACAAATGCTTACGCCTTTCGCCAACTTTATGATCACCTTCTGCATTCACAAACGAGAATTTTTGATATCTTTGACATAATTAATCATTATATTTTTTCTGAGCGACATTTTTATTCCGATAGCTGAAACAATTCGTCAAACTTATAGAAATTTTTAGTTGGCAATGTACAAGTACGATAATAAAATTCATAATCTAAAAACTTACAAAAGTAAATAAAGATAAATTAATACTTAGAAATCTTCCAAAAAAATAACAAAAAGTGAATAATTTACAGAGAGAGAGAGAGAGAGAGAGAGAGAGAGAGAGTTGATTTTGTTAATCAAAATTTCAACATTATACTTGTATATATATGTATATACTATATATACACATATACATAATTTAAACCTGCAAATTTAATTTTAAAATTAAATTACGATAGTTGAGAATACATATACGACAAATTTTTCAAGAATGATAAATGTCTCACGAAATTTTCGATACGGGATTTCCGCGGGCGTTCGTCGTTGGTTAAGTGTCTTAATGATGAGAATTATTTCGGGGAAGAGACCATTAAAGGAAAAAAACGAGAAGGCGAGAGGGAGGCGGAACGATGATAAAACAATTAAAAAGGATCCAAAGAACGAACGACCAAGCCGCGAGAGGGTTCGTCCGACAAAAAAGGACAATGCAATAAAGAAAATAAAGGGGCAGAAGAACACGGTGGACTCGAACGCGCTTCCAAGGACCAGAGGTCCTTGCTCTCCGGGTCATAGCGGTCCACAGACTCCTCGCAACACCTTCCTTAGGTCTCTCTCTCAGAGGCTCTCATGCCTGGCCTATTCCTGGCAGGCCTATCAATATCGACGTGACTATATCGGGTTTACAATAGATGAGAGAGAATTCTTATAACAGATATCTCATTTTATTGTGAATACGCGATAGAATATGATAATACTTGTATGGAAGTCGATTGATGACTAGTAGTTGAATTGAGATACTTATCGCACTGAAGCTATTTGTACTGAAAGCAATGATGGATTATGTTATATGTATGTCTCAATTCATAATTTTATATTCATAAATATTTGTTAGGATTCTTCATATTTATCTTAATATTTATCTTTATGATACTCTCTAAACTTTACTTCTATTTGTTTAAGAATTTAAATAACGTCATTTTCGAGAGATTATTTAAAGTTTTACTCTGCAGTTTGATGTAACTTCCGGTTACTTTACAAGAAACGTTAAAAATAGCTATAACGTAATTTATCAGAAAGTAATGTTGTCGTGACATTTTATCTAATTTACATAATCATTGATATCATACATCAAGTGTCGTATAGTGAAAGAGTCTGGACTCGCCTTTATGAGACGTGTTAGAAAACACGAGACATTTCCTTGTTAATTACTTTCTCGCCGGGACACTTACAATCTCAGCATTTTACGTGATTGCACGCGCCACGCGGCGCGTTTCGTAATTTTACATGGTGACAGGTGTTCGCGGTTTTCAACAAGGTTCTGATTCTTGCAACACCGACGTGACATGTAGGGTAGACAGAATCTTAATTCGATGCTTAAGTCGTAAAATAGATAATAATAATATGTTATAGTAATAAGGATATGCGTCATTATTATAAAACGAAATATATTTTTATAATAAAAGGTTTTAGAAACTTTTTATTATTATATTGTGTATATATAAAATATTTTTACGGAGAAAAGTATATACAGATTAAATATTAAAATTATTTTAAAATATATATAAAATATCAAATATGTATAATAAAAGAGAAATATATTATAAGATATAAATTATAAAATACGTATAACACAACATAATAATATAAGTCTATTGTTAAGAAAAAAAATTGATTATAAATTTATCGAGAAATTATTTCAGTGTCATCAAAATCTACATCTTGTGGCAAATATTTTCGTATTTTTATTTTTTGTGCACAACATCATAAATCCTCAACTGTAAATTATTAATGATTAATGATTTACAATTGATGATTTATGATGTTATGCATGTACAAAACTGAAAATATTCTTGAAATGAAATTTTCGCGAATCAAGACTTGAAATAGCTTCTAATTACGTAAGTTTGAAGAAGTAGAAATTTGTTGGCATGGTCGTACTGTTACTGCATCGCCAGTCAATTACGGCAACGTGTGTAACGCGTTAACGCGATTGCATCGCGAAAAGTCGCACTGTCGCGGAATTTCCATGAGATTAAAGAGAGAAAAAAGAAAGAGATATATGTTAACTCTTTACCGATACGTTTTAGTGTAACGCGATATCTTTGAATACAATACATGAATTAATTCTTATATACACAACATTAGATTCCATTTCATATAAAAAGAATTAATTTAGTGAATGTGCAAAATTATATGTATTTTAAATTTAAAAGCTTGCAAAAATTGTATTATAAATAGATAAAATTAAAAACTAATTATGTCTATAATTTTGAATTATATCTAACGATAAGAGGAAGAAATATTTAAATAATTTCTTTTTGTATAAGTTTTTAAGTTGTATTTGCATATTACATTCATATGAAAATTAGACAATATACCTATCTCGACATATAACCAGTCTTACTTTAGTGTAATACGGCTTGCCATTATCTAGGCGTTCGCTTAGGATGTATTAATAAAATCCTGTTAATAATTTTTATAATATTTAAATAAAAATAATATTTTTATAAAAATTTGTAAAATTATTAAGATATCAAGATATAACAAAATTTAAAATTTAAAAAACTTTACATAAAAAATAAAATTGGAAAAAATATTAAAATCAATTTATAAATTTCCAATATATTTGCGTTTTATCTATATATTATTAATTACTACTTCATATAAATATACTTCTAAGAATCTTTTAATTTATAATTATTTATTTTGTATATTATTTATTTTTTATATTTAATGTAAATTTTTCACATTTTATAAATAAGACTCAAAAAATATATAAGAAATTTAAACTTTTTAATCTTTATTTATTAAAACTTTATCTTGATAATTTAATTGATTATATATATTTATTTTTATAGTTAACTTTTTT
>NW_017276214.1:1140077-1144239 GCF_001594065.2 Cyphomyrmex costatus
AAATTAAAAACTAATTATGTCTATAATTTTGAATTATATCTAACGATAAGAGGAAGAAATATTTAAATAATTTCTTTTTGTATAAGTTTTTAAGTTGTATTTGCATATTACATTCATATGAAAATTAGACAATATACCTATCTCGACATATAACCAGTCTTACTTTAGTGTAATACGGCTTGCCATTATCTAGGCGTTCGCTTAGGATGTATTAATAAAATCCTGTTAATAATTTTTATAATATTTAAATAAAAATAATATTTTTATAAAAATTTGTAAAATTATTAAGATATCAAGATATAACAAAATTTAAAATTTAAAAAACTTTACATAAAAAATAAAATTGGAAAAAATATTAAAATCAATTTATAAATTTCCAATATATTTGCGTTTTATCTATATATTATTAATTACTACTTCATATAAATATACTTCTAAGAATCTTTTAATTTATAATTATTTATTTTGTATATTATTTATTTTTTATATTTAATGTAAATTTTTCACATTTTATAAATAAGACTCAAAAAATATATAAGAAATTTAAACTTTTTAATCTTTATTTATTAAAACTTTATCTTGATAATTTAATTGATTATATATATTTATTTTTATAGTTAACTTTTTTTAAATTTTTATCTATCCAAATTTCAGTTACATGGGACAGAAAACATGAACGTCCGTATGATCATGAGTAATTTGATACGTTAACGATCGACCTCCTCTTTTGTAAATCGAGGGTGGGATTGCGAGAGAATTGCGAAACTGGGCGTCCCATTGTTTCATTCTTATGTGTCTTGTTTCCTCTTGTGACCATTCCCACCGAGCATCGTGATAATTTTATCCAACAAACGTCCGTTTTTGTCCTCTCCGTCGTTATCTTCGCACTTGCATAAGAGCATCCAGTGAAAATCCTTGGAAAGCGTCAGTCGCCGGCTTAATGCATTATTTTTCATACCATATATCCTATATGTTTTAATCCAAATCAAGACATTGCTGTTCTCCATATTATAATTAACAGTTATTCCTATTGTAAGTTAAAAGAGCGTATAATAATATTTTTAATCTTTTAACTTCCAAAATTGAAAAATTTCTGCCGTTTGCAATTTGAACAATTGATACGCACTGTAAATGAGTGTTACGTAATATGCATCAATAAAAATATATTCATTCAATTTTTGAAATAAAAACGAATACATTAACATTCTTGGAAAGAATTTTCCCAACTCGTGTACAGTGAAATCTTTTTCTTTCGATTTTGCAATCAGTGTAAAGCGATAAATGTTGAACAACAAAAGTCTGATCATCCTTGAAACATCTCAAATTCCTTTAATCGCACATTTCCGTTGGATTGGAATTGGAATGTTGCTGAGTGATTAGGATTTCTTATAATGGTATCAGGATCGGAATAGTGATTTGTAGAAATTCTCACTGGACTACGAGGAAACGAGTGAAAGGTGGCAAGAAATAAGCCATCAATTCTTTGTTATATCTTTTTTATACTTATTGTATGTATATTAAGATCTTGTATCAATATATAAAATAACAAATATTGTAAGTATTCTACAAATTGTTCGACATCTGAGTAGACAAAACGAACAAAGTATTACAAGTTACAATATCTTAAAATTATTCAGCTTTACAATTTTTCCCTCAAGACTAAACTTCCTTTCCTCATATATTATTAGTTCTGTTATTATATAAGTATATATATAGTTATGTCGATGTAACACGATTTGTATGAGAAGTAGGCATCTCGTGCGACTCATTGAGTGTTTTGCCTTTATTTTCACCGTCTCATCGCGTGAAGCTGGACACTCGGGGAGGGAAAGAAACCGTGAAGGCCTTGTCTCGAGGTCGCTCATGCACGCGAAATAAACGTTGCGGTTAACGGTAGCGGCTCGAGATAACGGAAAAGATAGACGCCACGTGCTTGTGAATATCTCACATCAGGATATCGCGGTAATTACAATTGCGATACATGCAATTTACGATAAAATCAGTTTGATTTTCTGATTATTATTCGAAGCTGAGATATAAGAGCTTATAAAAAGAAATTAAGTAATTAAGTATAATTAGATTAAAATTAAAATTTAAATTTAAATTGAAATTAACAAGCTTCAATAATATAATATTATTATAATATATTGAAGTATTCGCGATATTCAAAAAGTAAAATTTAAAGTTTAATTAAATTATCTTATATTCTTTTAGTATTTATATATATATGTGTGTGTGTGTTTGTATATACATATATATATATAATATATTATTATATATAAAATACATTAAATACATGTATGATTTATATATTATATATATTTATTTTTTTAGAGGACACAGTAAGTGTAATCACTTTTCTTTTCCAATAGCTAAAAGTAAATATTTTTGAATGAATTCTGTTTCCTGTGTACAAATGAAATTTTTACTGAATAAATTTTCTTTCTAATTAATGAGCAAAAATTTTACTTATATTCCGTGACGATCTCGTTTTCTTCGGAGCAGAATTTCACTTCCCCTCTCTTTCCTAGCGAGATACCTGTTCTACGATCATGAAAGAGTACGCGTTATAAGCTGAAGCGTCGACGGTATCAACTATTAATTAGTCCTGCTCCGTCGAGTCTGACAAAGTTGTTTTATCCACAGAAAATTTGTATTTAATGAAATAGGCGAGTTTTTCAAACAAGTCAGTTGGCACTGATTTGTAACACTTGATTTACATGGAAGGTTTGACAGAACATGAGATGAAAATTTTTGTGAATAATTTATGAGGACATATTTCATTTTCATCTCATCTATGACAACTCTCAATTTTATTTTATTATTAGTTAAACTATGTTGTAAATGCAGCTTTCTATTCATTTATTTTTCTTTGTATTTATTTTGCTATTGTATATAAATACAATAATAATAATCATTTATCTATTTAATACAGATTTTTTTTCTTATATTGTGTATTATCGACAAATAGAAGTAAGTTAACGAGAAAAATATTTTTAATAAGAATGTTGATGCTACCGAGAGATAAGATTTATTAAACTCACCTACTGAAATAACAATATATAAATTTGTACATACTTAGTTTAATTAGATCGAATTTAGATTTAGATTGGAGGTATTTAAATTGAAGATCTTCTTTGTCTTACTAATTTACGTTATTCATATGCGAATAATCCTAATGGAAACTAAACAGAAAATGAGGTCATCAGCACTAATACACAATACTATACAAGGAAATGCAGACAATCATCCATAGATAGTTGAAGCGTTAAGCACAAGATAATGGCCTCAATGTGTAATAAATCGTCGAGTATGATTATTATTATTAAGGACGTGGGTCACCGTCTCCTAACGAGTCACGCGAAGGGATTCCTGCTTTTTACAACGGTGTCATTGGGCTATTATCAATTCTAGAACTCCCGATAGACGAAACCAGGTGTGTTCCTCCAGGTAGAGCCTTCCTATGCGGCCTCAGAGATCGGCTGGGGATGGAGAGTGGGGCGCTCATATAAGACACCAAGCAAACGCCTCTCCCAGTGACCAGTCTCGACACGAAAACTCATCAGCCGAGCTTCCTCGGCTCCCACACGACAACGCAGAGAAAGAGAGAGTATATTCCCTAAGCATAAACCGGAATATTTTGCCGACTAGGGATTGACATTTCGCGTTATCGTACGTCATTCTCTCAGGATGTCGCAGCAGATACTTCCGCTCGTCCTGGTGCTCTTGGCTGCTCAGGGTGAGTCGTTCCGCTTCTTCTTCTTTTTCTTCTGCGTCTTCTCCGACTTCTCCTTCGCTTGGTTATTCCTTACATTGTCTTTGAGATTCTTAGACACTCTGATTTATTCAGTGGACTGCGTAGATTAATGTTATTAATTTATGTATAAGTAGATGTATTAAATATATATTTGTCTACATTTACATATTAATTAAAACATTTGAGAATTTTTCATATTTTTAATACTAAAAGTGAATTACAAATATTTTTTAAATTTTATTATATAATAATAACATTAATAATAAGAAAATACTAGTAAAGTTATTTAAAAATTACTGACATTTTATTAAATACTTCTACTTTTTTTGTTATTAAAAGAGGATCTTTTGTATAATAATTTAATATTTTTAATAAATTTAGCATACTTATATGTTTTGTAGAATT
>NW_017276214.1:1144406-1202778 GCF_001594065.2 Cyphomyrmex costatus
TTATAAAATTTGACAATTACATTTTAATTTTACATAATTTTATTCTGTTCTTAATAACACCATTAATGAAAAATTAATTATTACAGAAATTTAATAAATTAATTAATTAAACGTAATTATTTAATTAATTTTTAATTATTAAAAATTATAATTAAAAAAAATATATTCTGATAATAAGAATATTGTATAAATTTTAATAATTTTTAATATTTAAAAGTTATTTTTATAAACATAATCATACCTTTTTCTCATAATACATATCTCTCTCATCTCAATAATATAAAAATTAAATCTTTAGTAGCATTGTTTAAATTAAATCATAGAAATATCTGATATTTTTAGAAGCCGATCGCCTTTGATCTTGACTTGATCTATCGACCGTTTGGCTTTCACTTTCGAGATAGGTACGTTCGCCTAGCTATCTTTATAAATAATAACAGTCGATCAATAAAACCAAGACATGTTGAGCGAGGTGCGAAAATGAAAACGGTGAAATTTCCACGCAGCCGTCGTCATTTTAGTGAAACTAAAAAACCTTGCGGGATCGTTCTACTTTCTTTTGCGAATCTTCGTGATAATCGCAGACGTTATATTGATTAAAGGCGATCGTCTCATGTCCTTTGCGAGATCGATGATTCACGAAAGCGACCTATTTAGTTTTCTTATTGAACGGTTGATTATCGTATCGTTCTGTCGATACGTATGATTAACTAGTGGTAATTATTATCACTTTCGCATTAGGTAAGAAATATTATAGATTTTCTATTAAATGAATAGGAATTATCATTTGTATATTTATGATTTGCCCATTAAACTCTCTTTTTCTCTTTCTTCCTTATTTTGTTTTGTTCTTTCATCGATTTCAACGTGTTCAGATATGCAAATTAAATTAATGATTGAATAATTTAATATATTGAATTAATAATTCCGTATTTCTTTGTCGGCAATTTTTTGGTGGTATTGAAGGAAATGAGAGTCGATAAAATTTACATAATAAAGTGGTATATTATATGTATAATTATTAATTATATAAACATTATAATGATACGATAACTTCTAAGAATAATACTCCATTAAATTAGTTCCATGTTCGCGAAAGTAGAGAAAACTAACGAGCAATTTCGTGCGACAAAATTACATAAATACTAATCTGATAAAGGAGAACAATGTCGTGGAGTTAGATAATGAGCTCGAGAACAATTTTCATTGCACAATCCTCGCGACATTCGTGGTGCAGAATCTGTAGTAAACAGCGATCCACTGCTCCGCAATTATTACACGCATCTCCGTAAGAACAATGGTGGCCATTCACCAGGTTTCACACATCTCAAGAACTTTCTCCCGTGTGCCAGGAGTGAAAATATGAAAGTAGCTCAGTCTGCACTTTACTCTCTCTCTCTCTCTCTTTCTATCTTCTTCTTTCTCTCTGTTTCTTTCTCTCAATTGTTTATGGTCCTATAATTATTTAGCGAACAACTTTTATGGTGGAAACTACTTATTATGTATATTTGCTCACGCTTTTTTCATTTTCAAGTTCAAATATTTCGAAGAAATCTTATTCTCTTTTAAATGAGAGATATGTTGTTTCAATTACTGTATGAATGTTATTGTTATTTTCTAGTTACCAAAATTTTTTTATCATTTTTATTAATAAATATATTGTAAATATTATTTTCTTATTCTTTTCATTTAAATTTTATTTTATTATCGCATGTCTTTTATATATAATAATATAATTATATTTTATCGTCTTTAATTTTTATTGGTTTCTACTATAATAAAAAAGTTCTATATATTTTTTAATTTTATTTTTATCTCTGTATTATTTAATTTAATTTTTAATATCCTCTTTTCTTTGCGAATCATAATGTTTACGTACCATGAATGCTTTTTTTATCATACATTTTCTTTTTTGTCACAAACGTTAAACGTCGATGATAGCGATGTCTACACGAAGAAATCTATCTGATTCTTTGAAAATATATGATTGTCGATAACTCAGTTTTATAACGCTTACGCAAGAAGTCTTACTTTCTACGACGACATTTGAAAATATTACTTCGAGACTGATCGGCAGCCACTGTGCGTAATCTTTGCGGAGAAAAGTTCCATTCATTCATCCATTTATTTGTCTGCTTCCCACGCCTGCTTTCCCGACGCGCCTATAGCGTAGAATTGCAACGTAAACGTTGACCGGTTCCGGAAGTAGCGATGTAATAGCATCGGGTAAAACGTTTCGTTCGACTTGAATTATTGATCGATCGATAAAAAGGGTGCAAATAGGAAGGAAAGGAAAAACGGATCTCGTAAACGCCATTGTTGTTCCGACGCGGCGCGCTCTTGTCGAGGAACGTTGCCGAGTTATAAGGTGGGGCATCAACTTTGCGTTCCTTGAGTTCTACCGGTCTCAGGAAAGATCGAGTTTGCTTATTTTTCATGGAAAGGAACGTGAGAAGGCCGAGAATAAGAGACAGAAAAAGAGAAAAAAAGAAATATTTTTGGAATTTGCCTTGCTATTTAAAAATAAAAGCCGAATGCATTTTTTCGTCTAATCCGGTAATGAAATTTATAAGACATTTAATTTCTAGAAAATTTATCAAAAACATTTTCATCTTAACAACTGTGATGACATTTAACTAAAAATTTTAACAATTCACTGATGTTGAAAAATGTTAATGACAAATATTAATTAAAAAAAGGAATGTGTCAAATTTCATTTCAGTAAAATTCAGATGAAAACATTTTAAATTTAGATAAATCATTTGTTTGAATAAAGGTGTGTATCAACGAAATATTTATTAAATGTTAAGATATATTTATTTGGAACAAGAACCAATAATTTGATTTAACGAATGCTTTTTTATTGAATAAATATTTATTTGCAGTAAATAAACCTTCAGTTGAACTATTCACATAAATATTTATTAAAATTAAGTACATTTTTTGTAGTGTATCAATTTCTTGTAGGCCAAATTATTTATTTCTTGTTGCAAAAATTCTGTATGAGAAAATCGTTTCCCCAAATCCAACGGTAAAATTACGTCGAGACATTTTTTTTCAAATTAGGACATTTACATTTTTATCGCGCGTTATTTCTCAAGTATACTTTCTAAAAATTAACGATGATATTTTGCACGTTGATAATCCACCGAACCGCCAATAAATCTATATACGCCGCGAGAATTCTTCCTGCAGCGCAAAATCGATTCCTCGTAAATCCTTCCAAGCGAGGGACTTCCTTAAACCGTCACTCATCCGGAGCCGCGTGTTTTGCATGGAGCGTGAAATCCTCGCGAGGAGCAAAGCGCCGCCGACCGATCCTGCTTTCAGGCGAGCTATTACGGCTGCCAAGCCATTGCGGCTCCGGCTACTTGCCTACAAGGAGTCGTAAAGGAAGGGAAAGTAACCTGGTGCCACGTTAACTAAGCGTCTCGGTTGCGTAATTTGCCACAACGTCTCCGTGGATGTCTCCACCTATTTGCGATACCGTGACGGCTGAGCGCGCAAATTGATTAATCGCGCCGGTCTTGCGCCCAAATGGATTTATCTTCTTTATATTGTATTTCGAGCGCAGGATTGCTCTCATGGGTGGCCACGGCTCTTATTAAGGATCGTTGACGACATTTGCATAATTCTTGAAAGATAATGCGTGGTAATCGTATCAATCTGGATACGTTCCAGTTATCGCAGTAAAGAATTTCTTCTTACAACTCGTTCGAAAAAGACGCGAAAATTTTTTATTCTTTTGTTCGATTAATAAAAAGAGAGGAAGGAAAAATAATATATAAAATTGATAATTGATATTATATCAAATAAATGTATTTTATAAAAAATTTGTATCATATAAATAGAGAAAATGAAAATGTGTTGTTAATTTTAATTTTATTTTGCAGTCAAAGCATTTATTTTGAATTCTAATTTTTAGTATTTACATAGAACTAAAAGACTTCTATGGCTATTGTTTTACTCGCGAAGTGAAAGAATATTTTAGAAATGAAATATGAAATTTTCAAATTACCTTTGTGGACTTTAGATTTAAAAGTACATAATTTGGGAGAAAGTAGATATGTATATATTTAACGACCTAGATGTTATAAAGATATTTTTAGATAATTAAGGCTATAATTTACGCAATCTGTGCTGGTGGAAACTCACAATCTTTCAGACGTCCTTTCTCAAACGGGCAAAGCTGCTTCCCCACGAGATTATACGTATCGTGAGATCGATCGGGCTTCGCTTTCCTTCCCTTATTCGCTCAGACTAGTTAGCCAACACATGCAACTTTTCTGTGGCTACAGGTTATAACATAAAAGTATATTTATAGCATGTAAACAGGATGATCAACAAGACTATTATTATCGAGGTCGCACTATTACTTGACAGAAAATTTTTTTCGAGATTCTGATTTTCTTTGCAACATTTTTCAAAATATGAAAAAATTCGTTATGGTATTTCTAAATATATTTTGAGTATTTCTTGCAATTTATTATGAACTTTGTAATCAAAGATGATTGACATAAAACTGATGAGTCTTAAGTATCATGATTAATGTCACTTTAATAAAGTAATCAAGATTAAGATGAAAATAAAAAATTTGAGACGTGGTATCATTAGAAATCTTGCGAAATGGTTTCAGAGATAAGGTCATGACCTCTCGTTTTGCTTCGAGCACCGAGAGACAGAACTTGTCGAAGATTCCGGTCGGTTGTTCTCTAAAGATCTTTTATTTTCATCTTAATCTCAATCTTCAGATCCTGAGAGAAAGAGAAAGGTTGAGCAAGAGTGAGGGGTTCATTCCATTCTCAGATTAGATCTCATAAGGGTGGGCGGTCGGAATAATATAGCTTACAAGTTAAGGAAAAAGACGGAGATAGAAAATATATAAAGAAATTAGAAATAAAATTGTTGACGAATGATTACATGTCAATTTATATTTTTTTATTTTATAAAATAAGGTAAGTGGAATACAAACAATAGGAAACTTCCCTTACAAACTAAAATAAATTTATGTTACTATGAATTCTCCAACACAACATACACACACATTAATTTTTTAGAAAATTAACTAAAAATAAATTAAATTACATATTAAATCAAGGTTATATATATAAAATATATATATATATATATATAAAATATATAATAACATATATAATGTGTATGTATAATACAATTAATTTTCTCCGAAATGACTGATGATACAAAAAAAATTTTTAGATAAAAGCAGAACGGTTTCGAGAAAGATGTATTTTGGGTACCGTGTAGTTAGGACACTTTGGAATATTCATGACTTAGGTATTTCGGCAAATCCAAAGAATTCCTGTTCGATAACGCGCCTTAGAATTTACTTTGAACGAATTTAAGATAAATTTTAGCAAACATGAGGGAAATTTCCAACTGGAATCGAGAATGACATTAGGTTAACCATCTGGTCAGTCGAATCTTTCGTGCATTAAAGGGGAGCTTAGGGTCCAGAGGTGGAGCAGGGGTGTGGAGCAGGACTGCCCCCGAAGGTTGCAAGTCAAGGCTAGGCACTTTCACTCGAGAGCAGTCTTGGGAGCGTGCCTCGTGCTGGCTTCCCACCTTATTTTACTATTTGCTTTCCTGTTGAATCATTAGCGAAACGATTGAACATCATGGTAAAACGGCACCAGCAGTTATTGTTGCATACTTTCGATCAACGCATGTAACTTTGACGCAAATCTTAAATGAAAATATATATTAATTCCTTATTTAAGTATAATTAAATAAAAAGAATAAAAATAAAATTTATAGAATCCCCTAAAGTTTTCTTCTATTTTAAGATCATAAATTTGAGAGACTTGTTTAAATCGCGAAATATTTTTAGATAATATTGTTAAGTCACAGAGAATACTCTTGAGGCGTCTAAGAAAAAAGTTGTAAAATATTCCAGTATAAAATTCCATAAAAATAAAATATTTTTATATCTCTATAATAGAATATTCTGAATAAAAATAAAACAGATGATATTATTAATAGCTAGTTTTAACTTCTCACTTTCGACTGAATATGCAAAGAACTGCGCGACTTGATGAAAGAACTTATGATGTCATTCTGTCGTGTGGAATATTTTTCTATAATGCGGAAAAGGATATGCATTCCATCAGGCATCTCACGCATTAATCAATAGAGCGATATCCTTAAGCAGTAGATTAATTCCGTTCATACAACAACGGTTTCGTAATTTTCGAATTGACTCAATAAATTTTACTGCTACGCTAAAGAATTCCAAAATTACATATTGTTAGTAAATATATATATACACACCGGCAATCTTTAATATTCGCGGGACGTTCAGTGTCCTTCGCCGAGGACATGTGCAGGTGGAATTCGTGATTTTGATACGTTATATATACGTTATACTCTGATATTTCGTAATCGCGGTTCATTAGACGAGAACGAAAGGTATTTGAAAGGATAATTAGCACTTATCGAGGAAGGTTAATGACACGATAAATTGGCGGATAAATTTGAGAGCTCATTACTGAACATCCAGACAATTTACGTAGCTCGATTAGCGTCGAGAAAGTAAGGAGGCAGAGAGAAAAACCAGGAAGAGAAGAAAACTACCATCTTTAATCATAAATTAATCACGTCAAAGGAATGAGGAAATAAATACTCTTCTAAATTCCACGTCAAAGGACGAAACTGCATCCTAATCTTCCCTAATGATCTTTTATTCGCTATGATCCCAACGACTTGAACAAATCTCATCTTAAGAAGTATGAAAGATAACTCAATTAGCAGGATAACAAGCATTTACACTTTCACGTTTACAGGCTCACTGGGTCAGAAGCAGCAACAGGAGGACCCGTGCCAGACAAAGTCGCGGGTGGTGGGCGACACTGAGTACTGCGATCGCTATTGGGAATGCGTGAACGGTCGCCCAGAGCTTTTCGACTGTCCGAATGGTCTCGTGTTTGCCGGCAAGCACCGCGGTGTCACCGAAGGTTGCGATTATCCGTGGCGTGCAAACTACTGTGACGGCAAACGCCAGGCAAATCCGCCGATCCCGACCGAGCATTGTGACTGGTTATACGGTATCTTTGGCCACGAGACTTCCTGCACCAGGTACTGGACTTGCTGGAACGGCACTGCTACCGAGCAGCTCTGCATAGGTGGTCTGCTCTATAATGAACGGGCTAGGTCCTGCGATTGGCCCGAGAACGTCGAAGGATGCCAGAAGCATCGTAAGTACAATAATCGGCAGGTCGAGAGGCCAGGGAATTTTATCAGAAAGTTTGGATATTAGAATTTATACATTAAAAACTTGAAACGATTCGTGAAGAAAGACAAAAACGGCATGTTATTATCTCCCATAAAAAATCATGTTAATGATCACAGTTTTATCAACAAGTATTTTAAGAAATAAGCCGGATGTTCTGCAAACAGCATTCGATTCTTATTGACTATTTTAAACCCACACTTGGATCTTTTCGCTTTCTTATTTATCTTTGTAATAACATTTATCTTTGGAATTAATTGGCGTTCGGCTAAATTCGGATACATCTTTAAGATGCGATTTTAGGCGAACTTAATTTGCAAGAAGCAAAATCTTAACGATTATTTTCACTTTCGAAAGTGGGCGGACAGGATGAACGCGATGTGTTTCCTCGTACCTACTTCTCGGCTCCTTCCAGGAGTCAGTGCCCAAGGAAAAATGGGCGAGGCACTTAATTAGCATTCGAAGTGAATTCTCGTCGCGCCTTTCTCCCCTTCTTCGCCCTCGGGATACGATAAAACACGTTTATTATTAATTCGCATCGCCTCTTTCTGAATGTCAAACACTAGCTGATGCATCGATCGTACGCGAGATCGTATTTCCTTTTTACAAGGTTTGAAGTAATGAAAGGTATTTCAAGATTAGAATAAATATTAGATATTTCTTACAATATTTCAAATAAGTACTTTCTACACACATATAAAAATATTTGATTTAAATATTGATGATTTGATTAATGATTAGTAATTAGTAATAAGTCAACGCGAATAATAATTAATCACTAAATGATTAATAATAAAAATAATATATAATAGAAGGCTCTATATAAAACAACAAAAGACAAATGAAGGTTTAAGAGCCAGTAAGGAATTTTGATTCAAAATAGTAAAAAAATATTACAACAAACGTTTCGATGCTAAACGGGTCATTATCAATGTTATAGTAAATTATAATTATGCAGCTATTTGAAATCTACAAAATTTTTTTCGGTAACGTAGTCCTCATATCCTTTACTGTTGCAAGTATATAAATTAAAATAGTTAAAGTGGTAAAATATTGAAAGTCCATAAATAAAGAAGAACGCAGACAGTTGGAATCCACATCATAGTTAGAAAATAGTTATATTTAAAAATCTGAGCAAGTTTGCAAATGAAGTGTTACCAAGCAAATGATTCCGACGATGTCAGATAATGTAATGTCAGGAAAGAAAACAAATTGAGAGAACAGATGATCGATTAATAATGAATTACTTTTCAATATTTTTTAATTATTCTTAGAGAAGTCTCGAAAATTACAGCAATCACCCCACACGTATATACAAAGTGAAAGAAGAAAATAACAGATATTCACGAATGTATACACTGCATAATTAAATTTCGAATTAATCCATATCATTGGTAGATCCCGAACGAAAGTTTTTGACTTTCACTGAGTCGATATCATCAGTTTGCAATAAAGTAACAAGAAATTTATCAAAAACGATCGACCAATTTACAATGCAAAATCGTATTCTTTATTTCTATTTTAACAAAATATTTTACTTTGAATCGTTTAACAAAATTTTATCAAAATTATAGATAATGGTTGGTATATTTACATATATGTATATGAGCTACACGATCTCGCGTGTCTCGATCGTCATTAACTAGTTCTTTGAAAGCGTCAAGAACCATAGGCGCCCAGTTAGACTAGGAATAAGACGAAGTCTTGTTGCAGCACTCTGCAACGACGACGCGAACGGCAACGTGCCTCTGGGCAAGTCGTGCAACCGTTACTGGCAGTGCCAGGGTGGTTACCCGCGGTTGCAGCGTTGTCCGGCCATGTTGGTGTTCGACAGACGATCGTTGAGGTGTGTGGTACCGCCGACGGAAGACTGCGACGTTCCCACGACGCCACCATCCACCGAAGGCGAGTTGCCCGATGGTCGCAACGAACAGGAACCTGAGGAGGAGAACCTGCCGCCTGGCGTGTCGTCTCTGCCATCGGGTGCCCTGCCGATTCCTCTACGGGCGCGTCCCAGGAATTAAAACCGTAGCAGGTTGGTCCTATCCGACTTGGAAGGACGAAGGAAGCACCAGGAGATCCCTTCTCGACGAGCGAGATCCCGGAGATCGTCGATCGATGCGGAGAGCTCGAGAAGTTCTCTCGTAAAGTCTCCTCAGATTTTCGCATGATTTTACAGTTCCGCAATTTTATAATTCTAGAATTCTCATAGAGTTACATTTTTGAGATATATATTTTTAAAACTTTTAGATCTTTTTCAACGTCCCGATATTATTCTGTATATCGGAGAAGTTGAAGTCTCGCAATTCCTCAAAGAAAAGAGTTCCGTTCTTTCTCGTGGTCATAATTTTAAAGTCATTATTTTATCTTTATCATAAAGGATTTGATTTTCAGACATTTCATACAAATATATTGTAAAATTCAAATTTGAGTAAAAGTGAAAGTGGCAAAACTGCCTATAATTACACGGTCCGGTTCATCCTAATTAATGAGCAACAAATTTATTATTTCAATTAATTCAAATATAAAAAGTGAAAAGTTTATCAATTGAATGAATTAATTTGTGATCCAAGATAACTCATGAAAAATTGAATAAAACTTTCTAACGTTAAGAAAGGTAAAAGTTTTGAAGGACTTGAATATTTTTACAAATTTAGAAAGACTGGAATAAAATTAATCAAGCATGTCGTATAAAGATCAATTTAAAAAATTTCAGATAATCTTTTAAAAATATTAAAGAAAACGTAAATAGCAAAAGAAAAACGTCTACTAATTTGATAAAATATGTACAAATATAGGATTGTTTTTGAAGAAATGGGATTAGAGTGAGTAAAAATGAGGAACTATTTTCGAGGACCGAGACATCTATCGATCCATTCATGTCTTTGACCGATCGAGTTCTTTTCCCTTTTCAATGGAGGTTCGTACTATTAACTGATAAAATGTTGATTAATGAACATCTCGTTTTTCGGTTCCTTGACCGTTCACCATTCGTATCAGTCGAGATGTAAATATTTTTCCCGTTTCCGTCACACCCCTTTTCCCCTCCTCCTCCCCGCGCTCTCGTAACAATAAGGCTCGTATCACGTATATGTAGATCGATTGAAATAAACTGTACGTTGTATATTTTTTATACGCATGTCCAGATTTTATTCAATGTTGCCTGGCTGTACATTGTTATTATATTTATCATAAATACATTATATATGTATTACATATCGTATTACATATAAATACACTATATGTACTACATATCGTACTTGCTCTTCACGCACTGTACACACAATTGGTCCCCTTTAAACGTCTATTATTAATAATAATTTACGTTTGATACATCTTCGTCTATTGGCAACGCCGAATTAAAATGAAATTTAATAGGAATGTACATCTTTTGTAATTCTTTTCTTATTAATTAATTTCCTGTAGTTATTCCTTGTATAAAAATATTTGTATTATTAACATGTTGTAATTTATGTTTGTAATTTTCTTATTTTTTACAATCGACATTTTCCTCAGTTTAAACAATTTCTAGAATTAATATTGTCCTGTGATAATTCAGTTTTTTTTTACAGTTGTTCGTATAATTTTTATTTAACTTTATCTGTAAATTTTCAGCTGATGTCATTATATCTTTTTGCCTAATTCATTGATTTAAAGTTCCGAATGATTGTCAGGAATGTGCTTCCACTTTAAATACCATTCGAGCTGAAAGAGACACATAAATATATAGTTAGAAAATTAAAATATTTGTATATTCTGTATTAAATTAAATTGAGTTAGTATCTTAATTTTGAAAAGTAAATAAATTTTTATCGACGATACTATTAGATTAAATATCTTTTGGCTTTATTTTAATCAAATAAATGTTTTTGATTGAAAGTTTTTAAAATGTAAAGTGTACACACCAGTGAGGAACGTCGTCCGGGTCCAGACAAGTCAAGCTCACCGAGTCGAATAGTTTTCCGTCTCCGCAGGTGAGAAGTCGCGGATGTCCATCGACACAGGTGATCAACCTACCGCAGTCACTGGGTACGGGGAATCTAAAAATCGCGCCATAAATTTGTAAATTTTTTATTTATGTATAAGAAATGTAAAAATCTGAAATTATAGTTTAATATCAGCATTTTATAAAAATTGTTCTTTTTTTAAATTTACAACTCCGTAAATAAAAAAAATTTTACAATTGCAAGTTATTGCAATTTAAAGAAGTTTCTAGCTTATTTTTGTGTCTTGACATATTGTTATTATAGATACCAATATTTCGTGAATATTACGTCTGATACAAGTATGAAATTCATGTAACGTTATGTATTTAATCATATATTAAGATATATCAAGCATGGAAATAACTCGCAAATCGTATAGCTTCTTTAAAAAAAATACCTGTGAAAAGTACCTCAAAAGTATTAAATTATTGCGATATTAAATAATAAAAGATATTGTAAACTTTTCTATTTTTATCTGTCTGAATGACGTGTTTACTAACGGGATAAAAAAATTAAATATTTGAATAAAATACGCGCGTCGACATTTATTTTTCTTTCTCTTTTTTTCTCTTTCTCTCAGTTTTTCTCAGAAGACGACCGGTTCTTCATTTGAAGCACTACGCAAACATTTGACATTTAACAACGTTGACTCCTTTTAATCTCATGATCTTCGATCAATATTTCCTTTTAGTAAATCTTCCTCGTAATAAAAGCAAGAATATAGAGAAAAAGAAAGGATGAAAGATTTTATTATATATTGCGGCTGTGTGCAGTTAAATAATTACACGCATAATTTTAACAAATTGCAACTGTAATTTATACAGTGCATTAATTATGTGAAAATCTGATTATATGATGAGACCCTGATGAAAATAAAAATCGGAGCTCCAATTTCTATTTTTATCAGGGGATATATGCAAATCTAGATTTTGATTATAATTTAGAATAGAATATAATAAGACATCTTGAGTTACTGAAAATCTCGAATTAGTTACCAG
Source organism: Cyphomyrmex costatus (assembly GCF_001594065.2). NCBI lineage: Eukaryota > Metazoa > Arthropoda > Insecta > Hymenoptera > Formicidae > Cyphomyrmex > Cyphomyrmex costatus. The sequence continues at coordinate 1,156,637 of NW_017276214.1, forward strand.
TAATTTTTCGAAAAATATTCAAACTATATATATAGTTTGAATATAAAATAGGAAATTAATTAATTTCTATAAATATAGAAAAAAGGAATACTTTATGTAGAAGTTATTACAAGTTTTGCAATTAAAGTAATTATTAAACAAATTATTAATCGCGGTATTGAGAAAGAGAATATTAATAACATGCATGCTTACAAAAGATCAAGGAATTAAATTCTTTTAAATTTCCAAGAAATGAAGAAGGAAAGAAAGCGAATTAAAAATATGTCGCCTGCCCGAAGTGCGTTGACCCTCGTCGCAAATTTTATTTCCGCATGGATTCTCATTAAATACGAGTGATTTCTCGGAAATGTATCCCGTATGTAATCACGTAGCATGTACATTACCTCGGGTAAGGCCAGAACTTGGCAGCGGGACTGTTTGGAGGCAGCTTGTGCGGACACTTGAATCCCACTATAGCTTCGGGGTTGCAGAAGGGGATGAGCTCGTCCGGCCAGACGCATGTATGGGTCTTGGCATTGTAGACCAGGCCAGGGTCGCAGTGAGCCTGAAGTGGATCACCGTGGACACACTTGATGTAACTGGTGCTGCAACTGTCGCTCTCCGGATATATACCGAATTGATACTCGCAGCCCGGGCTGCTAATCGGCGTATCTGCAAAAAAGAAGGCGTTCCTACTTAAGCTACGTTCCGTTATTCATTGCGAATACTGAAAATTTATAATATACAAACTGTGGATTTTCAGTACCTGCGATGAGTAACGGAATACAGCCTTTGAAAATTAATTAAATACGTTATTCGATAAAAGAAAAGATTTCTTATTTTATGTTTTTTTTTTTGTAAATATTACACACACAAAAGTATATAATTCTAAATTCTTTTATAATTCGCGCGCGCGCGAAAGAATGTTCATTAACCATTACATTATGATTCTTTTCCTGCATGTAATAGTAGAGCAAAATGCATTGATCTGCTGTTACTGCTTTTTATTAGCGTCAACTTTTTTGGCGCAATAAAATATGAAAAACAAGACTGGAAACTGGAAAGTCACGCGATTGCGTCGAGACGTTAAGCCGGTTGAGAGATAAGTGATCCAAAGAGATTCGCTTGAAAGCGAAATCATAATGATTGGCGTTAAGGTGACCCACTAAAGTGCCGCCAAAATCACTTGTTTCGTATAACTTTTACTTTTCTGACAAGCTTCTTTCTTATTGACTAATTTTTATTATATCTTTATATATAAGATACATAATTTTTTACGAAAAAAATAATGATATAAATAACAGTATAAATAACAATATATGTAATAGCAATTATATCATGTATAAAAATATATATATAAAATATAGTAATACAATGCATCAACTTTAATATTAACTTTATTCAATGTAACATATTTTATTTTTTATGTTATGTCGTTTCTATCTTATGCTCTAATATTGTATATAGTATTTTTACATAACTTATTAAGTATTCAATATTTCTTTTAAACGAGATAAATAAAGATTGTATTATAAACTATTGAGGTAATGTAATAAGTAACGGGATGATTCGAATATTACGAATGCAATATGGTACTTACAGTCAGCCTTGCGATGGCCACAATCGACGGCCCAATTATAATTGCAATGATTATGGACGGCACCGTGTCCGTCAAACAGAAGTCCGTTTTCACAATATTCGAAGGTCAGCGTGCCGTTCGTACACAAGAAAAAGGCTCCACAGTCTTCAGGGTGAGCGTAAGCATGAATCCCATAAGGATCGGGGCATGGCGGGGCATCGAGTAGGGTAGCACCTTGGGCTGTGAAATGTAAATTTACTTGACAAAAAAGTCATTCTTCACTAATATAATATATAATGCATTTTTATTTTTAAGATACAGTAGTTGAATAATATTCGTTGTAACATCTTTTATGCTAAAGTATTATTTAAATAATACTCTCTATATAACATACATATCTATTACAATGTTATACTTATTATAATACTATTATGAGTTATATAATTCATGATTTTTATATTAATAAATAATTATATTATATAATAATATTACATCAATAAATAATTATTAAAATAATCTAAAATAATTGCATATGTGTATTATTTGTATATAATATTTAATAAAATGCTATAATTTATTATGTATATATAAAAATAAATTATGGTATTGTATTATTATACATTACATTTAAATATTATAGTGTTTAATATTAATCGTTATATAAATGTATAAATATATGTATATGTGGAGAACAAAGTTAAAATGTTTTATCATAATTATATGGAAAGAATGTACGAAATATAAAATTGTATACTTCTAGTGCTTATTTTTTCAAAATATTACATGTTTTGCAACATATTGTTTTGCTCAAATCAAATAAGTGATAACAAAAATATGTATCAATGAAAAACGTATTTTATCGGCTAAGTTTGATTGACTTATTGACTTGAAAAGATTCGATTCGCATGACAGCTTTGTAAATGTCGATTATTCTGAACTTTTTTCGCAAACGCGCGTTGCGACAACAGGTGTGTGACAGGCATCATGATTACATATAGAAATATAAAAAAAGACAAAACAGCACAAACAATAATAAAATATTTAGATTTTTTCTTGAAATAATTTCAAAATATAAATAAAGCATTCAACAATCATTAAAAAATTAACAAAATGTTAAGCACATTTAAAAAAAATAAAATTAGTGTTATTAAAAAAATATTAAAAAATCATCCTGTTCCACAACTCAGTTACGTCGAGATTGTTTCGTTACATTTTTCATCGATCACCTCGGAATGTTCTCCGTTATGTCACACACGCAGATCTTAACATATGGTGTCTCGTCGGTGAAAGCCTCGCGGAGGGTGATGTCGCAATCTGTCAGGAGTCCATGGAGAAGAAGAAAGTAATTACGCCTGCGAAAAGGCAGTCCTCGGTGCACAGAGGAAGACGAGAAGCGCATTCCGAGGCGAAGATGCACGCACGATGCGAGGTATAGGGTCGCGCGTAGGCGAGGTGAAGGTAACTACCTCGCGGGTTATGGTGGTTGGCGGTGGCGGTGGTGGTGGACTTACCACGTGCCAGGACTGCCAGGAGCAGCAGCAGGGTCACGCTCCTCGAATAGCTCATCTTTCCGGCACTCTGTTCGGCTTGACTACTGTCTCTGACGGCGGAGTTGGCGATTGGCGCGCACTTTAGGTGTCGGCCTCGGTACACCTCCGAACAGTCCCGTCACCCTTCACTCCCTTCACCGCGGCTTTACCAAACCCCACCAGGATCTCCTTTGATCACTGCTGGTTTGCCTATACGTGCTCGGGCTGCCGACCAGCGGCGCCGAGCGTGATGAATTGTTCGGGTGCCACGCTTGAATCCTTCAGTGTCGCGAGATATATCGATTTGGAGAGAGAGAAGAGAATTTAAGCCGAATAAATTGCCAAGCTGTTGGAGAAAGTCGGGAAAGAGTTCTCTACAATATGTACAAAACAGATGCAAACATGTCTCAGCCAATAAATCCTGCAAAAGTGTCGCGAATTAGAAGCTAATGAGATAAAAATGATTCTGCCAAGATCGGAAGGTAATAGCTGGATGTTCTTTGGATTTGGTATTTTTTGCAACATGAGACATGATAAATTAAATTTTATTATTTTACGAATTAATTTTTAATGAAATTTAAATTTTGATACACACACATTGCCTGACATCAAGACGCAAAATCTAAGGGAAAAAAGCTAGACATAATAATTGAATATTGATAAGTTAATTAAGTCTAAGCGATATAGCAACAATAATAGGCACGTTTGCGGCAATCATCAGAAAAGTTGTCGAGAAATCTTTGTTTAGCAGTTTAGCACTCAGTACGTCTTACATAATCATTTGTATGAAGAAACGAAGAATATTTCTTGACCGCAGAAGCGATTTGCGATCATCATTTTTCTAATCATTCTAATCTCTCGCGGCATCGCGATAAATCGCGAGAGAACGCATCGCGTGTGAAAAGATGACGTTAGACTTAATGCCAAAGCACAGTCTTCCTGCACCTCTCGAAATATCTAAGGATGCAACGTCCTCGACGCAAATACTCTGCACTCAACTATGTTGCACAAGTACGATCGTTATTTTTCCGCATGCTGAATGCCGTATAATAATATTTATGCGCTTTCGGTGAACGGCAGTGCAAATGGAAACATTATCGTATCTTTCGACGCTTCGTATAAATAACAGTTTGAAAGATTGCGTTCATAATGTGTTATTGTAGTAGATGTACTTGAAAGATATCGCTATTAATCAAGGGAGTTCTTTCTAATTAAGAAATTATAATTTTAATGGCTTTTGTTCAAATGAATTATGTCCAATTTAAACAGTTATTTTTTTAGGGATTAATGATATAATAAATATATTATGATAATATAATTATATAATCACAGAAAATATCTACTCCAAATTTTTTAATTTATAATTATTAATGAGAACTCAATCTCTTGTGCGTGCATATACACGTTTTAGCTAAAAGCGGTTTTTTAAAAAGAAAAGCGAGTTTTCCGGAGAAAATGGAATATGGTAATTCAGCAAGGACATGTTACGTGTAATGGTTAATCCCAAAGACGATGTAATATGCACCAACTGAATGAGTTATAATTGACGAACACGTGTAATAACTAAAACGTGTACTCTGATAGATGTGTTCTCGATATATTAACATGAGGCGAACGCTGATATATACGTACAAACATCGGTGAGGCCCCTGGAGTCTTAGCCAGCCTTACGCAAGACCCATCACGCTGGTCCCAAGGAGGAGGGACCAGATTGCCGGATAGTGAAAGCAGCCGAGGCGAGCCAGACAAGTCGACAGATCGATCAGACGTTCGAATTGAAACCGTCATGATGACGGTCAGTTAATTAATTTAGACTTTCTATGAACCAATTGTTCTAAAATATACGAGTAATATTAGAGAAACATAAGGAAAATAATGTATCTTAGTAAAGAAGTTGTGTGGTATCCTATGCTTCGTTCTATCGATATTGATAATAAAATAATATAATAGATAAATGTTTAAAGAAAAGAAAATCCACATGTTATCTTATTTGTGAAAATATTTACATTGTATACATTATGATATATTTTTTATATTAGTATATTTTTATATCATTCTATTTTTTAATTTCATTTTATCTTACAAACGTATTAAAAGAACAGAAAATTTATTTTTATCGAATTTATCACATTGCAAACAAAATGCAAATTGATATATTTCGAGCGCTTCGCGAATTATGTAAAGAGAAAGGTTGCTATCAGGCAAATGAAGAGAAATTGTTAGCTTGGAAAACTCGCTCGTGGCATGTTTATTGTACACCGTAAATCTCGCCAAATCGCCGAGTAGTTTTTATAAGTAGTTTTTCAATATTTGAAAGTATATAAAATATAAAGAATAAATTTTCAATACTGTTTAATGAAAATTGTGAAGCAAATAATTTGCAAATAATGAAACAATTTGTGATAAACTACAAAAAATGTCAATATTTTGTAATTTGTTATAATTGATTTGACTTTGCTTTTATATATATATATATATATTAAAGTGCCAAAAGTTCTCAAAAGTAAATGCGACTGAAGGTATAACATCTGTAATGTCAGATGTTGCAATGTAAAATCTTATGATGAATGGTTTAATTAATTCTCACGCTGACATTTGACTCGGCGGAGAGAAATCCAGGATGCGTTTGAAGATATAATTTTGCGAGTGTATTTCTGGAGTAATGTGGGGTGAGGAGGTTTTTGAAATGCAATTTTCGCGTCAGAGAAAGTCATGCTCATTAAAACATACGATAAATACTAACGATTTGGCTTATATTATATGATACTAGCACTTATATTAAATTATTATATCAATGCAATAGATAAATTTGATAATTATTATACTTTACTAAAGTTATTTTGAAATTTCTGAATTATTACTTAAATTCTTTTTTTCAACTTAAACGGATTTAAAAACTAAATATTATTCTTTATTAAATAATGGATAATTCCTATAATAATAAGGATCTTATTTATTTTATATGTATTCTTAAAGTTTTTTTGATAAAATAGTACATTATATTTTTAAAAAATACTATTTTTAGGAAATTCTTAATCTTTTTGTAGCTTTTAGCTTAAATAATTAGATTATTTTCGTCAAGAACATTTTTCAGGATTTAAGGGAAATAATATTATTATTTTTAAAAATAAAATGAAATATATTGCAATGTTTGAATATTTTATTAGTCTCTTTATATTGTGTACTTCTCACATATGTTAGAACTTGCCTAAACATTTTTAATATTTTTAATAAAATAAAAAGTTGAACCTATTCTACATTATGTATATTTCGATACAAATATTGGCTCTTTTTTATATATTACTTTCATTCTCAGCAAGTAAAAGAATTAAGTTTTATTATTAATATTTATATATTAGAGGACAGAAAATAAATATCGAATCTTATGTTTAAGTATTATAATAAGTCATTATGTTAAGTAAATTTTAGTTTATTATAAAAACTAATTAAAAACTTTTGACTAATAACTTAGTAAAAATCTGTGGCTAAAATAAACTATAAATTTGTAAACTCTAGATTTGTAAAAAAATTTGTAAACAAATTTCTGGCCATACTCTATGTAAAATATATATAATTATCAAGTAATAATAATTATAATAATTGTGATTCTTTTACTAAATGTTGTAAAAATTACAACATTTAGTAAAAATGATGTTATACTAAATGACAGTAAAAAATAGTATTCAAAATGAAACACTTATTTTCCTATTAGAATATAATAAATAAATTTGATTGCTTAAGTTATTTAATCGCGGAATTGCGGGCGCTTGTCTTGCGTTTACGTGCTTTTACAATAAAATTTCGACATAATCGATAATTATATAAAATTGGACCGGTTCGAACGGAGGGTTTATCTAACCGATATTATATAGAACTTGATATCGTCGGAACGCGGGGTTTTCTTTTCGCGGGCGCGAGTTAATGATCCGCAACCAACAACGGCTTTATTACGGATTTTCTGAATGCAAATTTGTTTACGTAAAAGGAGAAAGGGGTAGTGATTCGTCGCGGGAAGGGCGAAAGCGCGATCGCTCTCGCAAAGATCATGCAGCAACTTTTACGTAAGCATGCGTATCGCATGCATTTATTGTTCCTATGAGTAAAAAGATGAGCATTACACACGTTGCGGTTAACTTGTTTCTCCGACTCAGTTCTTACGCTTGTAATAATCCTCGCTGAAACATTGTATTTTGTTATAAAGAGCAATTTAAGATGTACTTTTCAAAGTAAGCCTAATTTAGACAAGAAAATTAAAAATAAATAGAGACGTTAGCAAACAGTTATCGACATATAATATAAGAATAATTGACAAAGAATTAAGAATAAAAAAACTGAGAAATCAACTTTAAAATTTATAAGAAAATCTGTTATTAAAAATACACAAAAATTATGAAAATTACTCTATATATATATATATATATTATAAATAATATAAAGAATGTAGAAAAAGAAAAGAGAAGCTCACCATCCCTGCACAGATTCTGGTTCCGTGCATCTGAAGCTGTCCTCGTTGTACACGGTGCCGGGTTCGCATTGGCCCTTTTGCGGTACTACACCGTTCTTGCAGATATAGAACTTGGCGCAATCCTCGGGATGCGGATACGTGGGATGCGGCAAGATTCTGCCGGACGGGCCGGCGACGTCGCCGTCTGGGCATACAAAGCCATCGTCCAGGATATCGCGTTTTACGTTTTCGCATAGGCGAATGGCATCTGCCGGCCAAACACAGCTCGACATTTTGGGTTCATAGATTAGTTCGGGCGGGCAGGGCACTACTTGTACTACTCCATCGATGCAATTGACAAAACGGTCACACGCAGTCGGGTCCTCGTGGCTAAAAATGCCGTTTGCACGCGGGCAGCCTTTGCTAGGTTGTGGCTCCTCTGTTTAATTAATGTAATATATTATTATATATATTGTATAACATTAATGCGTATATAATTACTTGAGTTTTGCCTTAATAATGTATATTAATGATTTTATAATTGTAATACACTAGAATGTGTTTCTGTTGAGATCCAAGTTTTTGTCTAGAAATTTATAATTACAAATAAAATCTATTTGTTTAATTAAAGCGATTAAATTAAATATTCAATCGCTAGAATGAATAATGTTTAATATTGATATTGATTTCTAAAATAAAGATTTAAAAAATCATATCAAATATTTTTATTTTAAATTTGATTATAATTTTATTAAATTTATCTTGCGTTTTATTTTATTTTTTAATATACTTTTTGCTAAATTTTAATTAAAATTTTCTTTATACAATTATGTTAAATTATTATTACCTATAAGAAAACGCAAAAAAAAAAATAGAGATAGAGACAGAATTCGTTTGTTCATTCGTTCAAAAACCGGTTTATATCGAGTTCTATTTTTACGACACTATTTAATCTGCCATTCTTCTAGTTTGTCGAGTTGTTGAGGAGAATATGAATAAAGTATAGAAGAACTCTCTCTCTCTCTCTCTCTCTCTCTCTCTCTCTCTCTCTCTCACGCACATATAATTTCTTTATTTGAATAACTATTATTAGGAAGAAACTCCTTTTCGAACGAGAAATTTATCAATTTGGAAACAGCATATAAATATAAAGATAATAATAAAGATATAATAATAAAAATATTTTTCTGTAAATAGTATATAATATTTTTATGCATGAAATTATTTGATTGGCATATATTACAATAATTCAAAGAATTAATTTGTAATCTGAAGAGCAAAACGACAAAAGACCACGAATTTTCTTTTAATTTATTATATTCATGATAATCTAGATGGATCTAATTATAATAATTAAAAAAGATCTATAATAAGTTTAGAGGATTTAATAATTTGGAACTTACGCAAAAGCGTGCGGTCACCGCAAGGCACATTCGCCGGTATATCGCAGAGTTCCTTTTTAGGATTATCATCCCTGAAGACGAGTCCATCCTTGCAAAGTTTCTCCTCAGGCTGACCATCCACGCAGGCGTAATAAAGATCGCACTGTTCGGGATCGGGGAAGAAACCCTTAGGCTCTGGACACCGGAATTGAGCTTCGCTCAAGGTCGCCAGAATCACTAGTGGTAGAAGACCATGAAGAAGCACGTGCTTTCCCACTTCTAACATCCTGAAGAGAGTCCTAAAGAGATTTACGAAGTCTTTCAGATCTCCGTCTTGAAGCAGTTAAATTTACTGTCCTGAGTAGGCTCTTTCTCTCTCCTTCCCCCTTTCTTCCCTTCCTTTTTTTTTCTTTATCGTCCTCGTCCTTTTCTTTGTCTGCAGCGCGTCGTGACGCTGATAAAACGTGACTGCGGGTCCGAAACGGGTAAACGGGTTCTGTTTCACTCGACAGTCTCGCCACCACCTTGGTGGGTCCTTGCTGCTGCACATTTCCCTGACCCTCCCTTCTCCCGGCTTCGCCCCCCTTTCGCCGAAAGTCCTGTCTTTCTCTCTCTTTCTTTCTTTCTGATCGTGTAATGGTCTCACTACTTCTTTTTCTCCCGTCACGTGCATTCTATTGGACGCATAGACGCAAGTTTTATTGCATTGCGTTATTATCGGTGCATATAAATTCCAGACATTTCCGGGTACTGACGGTGAGACTGGGTCGTTGCTGTTGTGCTACCATTTCACGATTTGCATCCCTCATTTCACATTTGGAATTCGCATTGCAAACGTGACTGCTGTGTTACGTTTATCTTGGAATTTGATTAATTTTATTAGTCCGAGATATTTTTGAAAGCGGAACGAGAGAAATCGTGGGATTCGTTGAAAAGACAATTATTTATTTATTTAACAGAACAGTTAATATAATAAATTAATAGAATACTCTTATATGTCAATTACATATTTATATATCAGATCTAAAACTATTTTTTCATAGCTGTGGATTGTGGAGAAAACAAAAGTAACGATCCAGTAGATATAAAAACAATTATCTATTTATTTAATATATCAGGAGACGCGGTAGTGTCTCTGGCCATGTTCAAAAACTGAAAGTACCAGAGTTATATTGATAATTTTCATAACTCGCGAACAAGAAAAATATGATTTCATAGATTTAATAATAAATGGAAGACTTATAAAACGTCATTTAATTTCGCAATAGCATTAAAATATACCGTTAAAAAATTCTTGAGTTATTTTCAAATAAAATTATATTTACAAATAGGATATTGCAATAACTAGACATTGTTACGTTGTATAAAATACAAAATTTAATTTTTTTTAACATAGATTTAATCTTTGAAAAATATTCAGTAAGTGGCATTTGCGACAGACGTTCATGAATTGGAAAGTTAAATGAAAAAGAAAGAGAGAGAGAGAGAGAGAGAGAGAGAGAATATTGTGCATAAATAATTTAACCTACTACTAAAAAGATAAAATTGTTTTTTTGTGACGCTTTACTAATTTTACTTTATAATAATTTATTTCTAATATTTCTTTTCTTTTTATATAAATTTAAAATTTATTTTATGATGCATCTTAAGAATAATCTGGATTTTTTTTTACTTTTTCTTTATTTTTTTGGCGTAAGAGCTTTTTACTTTGCCATTAACAAACATTTGAGAAAGTAGAACGAGTAAGTGCATCTCTCGTTCGTATTTTGTACGAATAACGTATATAATACCAAAAAGAGAAAGAAGGAAAGAGAGAGAGAGAGAGAGAGAGAGAGAGAGAGAGAGAGAGAGAGAAAGTGAATTGCAGAACGAGAATCAAGAGAGCAGTTCAGGAGAAAGTGATAGTCAACTGATCTCATAACAAGAATGATTCAAGGCCTTTGCAGGTTCCTTGAATATTGTTTCAAGAATTGATCGACAATTGAGTCACCATTAACTTCTTTTGAGAAAAATTAAAGTTATTTTATTAATGGAATGTGTCGTCACAGTTAACTAATTTTAATAATAGCATCTTCTTTCTTTTTTTATTTGCCATATAACATAAATTATGTTTTATTTGAAACCCGAAAAATAAAAAAGAAAAGAAATATTTGTAGGTTTAAAAGGTCTATATACATTTTTAACTAATAGTCGAAATAAATAATATTGTTATAACAATATAAATTTTTAAATATTTCCGTGATAAAATATTTATAATTTCTATTTAAGATTTCTTGGGTTAATTATACGAATTTACTCAAATTCATTATTATTATAAGTTCTTTTCGTTACATAAATAATTAAATTAATTGAATAAGTTTTAAAAAAAAATGTTATCTCAATTTTAATCCGAGGCGTTTTAATTAATAGGAAACTAAGGAAAGGAAATCAGGTTTCGATTAACTGATCGAAGACTAATAAAGTAAAAATAAAATGTATATTCCGAGACATTCAAATAGCTAAACACACACATGGAGTTACACGCTGGGCGAAGGAGGTGACACGTGATTAAAGTGAATGTGCGGCGTCCCGATGCGGGACAGATGAGTGTGGACGACTTCCTTACGGCTTCTCGTCCTTGTACCAGTCCTCGCTGCAAGGTAAACAACAGCTATTAAATTCTCCGAACTTTTAAATAAAGCACGACAGTAACTTAATTAACTCAAAATAAAATTTCATAAAAATGTAACTATATAATAATAATAATAATAATATTATAATATCTTAATAATTTTGTTATACAAATAGCAAAAAAGAAATTAAATCTTAAAAAATGTTTATAACTGAAAATTAATTAAATTGAACATATAATATTAAAAAAGTTTATTATTGGGATCATTGAAGTTTTTTTATTTAATATGTATTCAGACGATGTCAACATATTTACTCGAACTTGATCTTTTGGTGATTATATTAATTGCTAGATCATTAATATGAAAACAAAATGACGGAATAATAATCAACTCGTACCATCCACGGACGTTCTCAGGTGTATCACACCTTTGCTGCTCTTCATTGTAGACGGTGCCATCGCTGCAGCCTTGTTCGCGCGGCGTCACACCATTTAGGCATACGTAGAACTTCTGACAGTCCTCGGGATGCGCAAATTTAGGATGGTCAACTACCATGCCTCTACTGTCTACCTGGGTCTCGCTTGGGCACTCAAAGCCGTCTTTCAGCTTCTTGCCTAAGACTCCGCAGCCCTGTATCATACAGCACATTTCTGCGTTATTGTGTTGTTGCATTGAGGAGCATTGATTTCAGCTCAACTTAACGATTTCTCGAAAAATTTGTTATTGGCCTTTCTTCGTTAAATTGAATGTTTTCTCTCGTTTTTTAATATTAGGCATTCTAATTTTCTTTATATTATTTTACAACTTTTAATTTTTAGTTTCTAAGTTTTGTTTTACGAATACTTTCATTTTACTTAATTAAAAAAGATAGGTATTACAATAAATATTTAAAAAAGATAGGTATTAAAAAATTTAATAGAAAATATTATATTGTATATAGCAAAAGATTAGGATTTCGTTGTTCGCATGTTCTGAATGTTATTTGACTGATTCCTAATTTCAAATGCTGACAGAATTGCACTGTTTAGTTCCTACTATAATTGCAAGGAAATATCTGAGACCTACCCGAAGATCTGTAATTGTAATTGGGAGAAAGTATAGACGCTGTGGGGTGTATTAGAAGTGCGTACTTTCTCTCAATTAAAGATCTAACTTCGGAGAAGTACATAGCTTTTGTTACAGTTCTGAATCAACCGCTCTAAACTTTTGTCGGAACAACTCTAAGATTATGCGAAATGCGTTTACGTTACGTGTACATGTATAATGTAAAAGATTTCGTTCTTGGAACTTTTAACGTCAATTAACTTATTGTAACACACACCGCGTGTCGTAACTGGTAAAATAAAATAAATTTTTTCTTACATTGAAAAAAATTTCATGTTGAAAATGAAAATTCTGATCATATAAATCAGAATTTTGATCTTAACCAGAATTATAATAGATCCAATCAGAAAATTCTGATTTATACATTTTCAACTATAAAATTCTAATTAACGCAGTCAATTTTTGCTCCAGTGTACTCTTTAAGTTCTTTTTGGAATAGAATTAAAAAGTAAAAATTGAGCTAGTCTTAAAAAAAGTGGTTCAATTTTTATTCTGTAAGAGTGAGATTTTATTCTTCAGTGACAATTAGCTCTAAAAATTTTAGAAAGTAAATTATCTTACCTCGCGACCTGCGCTATCCGGCCATACGCAAGTTCCACTATATTCGTCGAAGTGCAGCCCGGTGGTGCAAGTGATTTCGATTGCCTCTCCATCGATGCAATTGTAGAAGACATTGCACACTGTCGGGTCGGGATGCGCGAAGAAACCGTTTCGTCGCGGACACTTCTTCGTTGGCTGTGGAGGTTCTATTAACGAAGACAGTCAATCAATCGATCGTGCAGCTTTATTATCGTAAAATTATATTCAACATTTTAACGTGAATGAATAAATACCGTATTTATATAATACTGATTAAATTAGACATATCAATCAAGTACAAAACGCACTTTATTGCACAAATATAAATAGATAAGAATATAGACAGAAATATTTTTTTATATAATTATAAAAATAATAATTTTTCTAACAAGAAAACTTTATATAATTAATAATTACTAATAAAGATAATATTCTAGATGTTGCATAAAAAAAAATCATTAAATAAGAAATTGTACTCGATATCAACAATAGATGTATTGATTTTTCAAAACGGTTCTTCATGAAATATCATTGCGTTTGTCTTACGTAATTCGAGACGGTCACCGCAGTCGACGTTGAAGACGTGGTCGCACTTGTTGACCTTGCGGTTCAAGGGATCGAACACAAGACCGTCCGGGCACAGCTTCTCCGTTGCTAGGCCATCGATGCATTCGTAATACTTGTCGCATTGCCTGCTGTCCTCGTATTGGCCGTCCTTGTTCGGGCAATTGAACGCGGCGTCTGTAATGTTGTCGACGATAATACTACCGCGGTCTTACCGTAGGCGGAAACCAATGTGGCGTTTCCGGTAGACGGAGGTAATCGAACCTGTCCGACCTGCCGTCGAATTCTTGGATCGGCATTATTTCGTCGTTCATTACGTAATTTTGTCTTAGCTGCGCACGACTATGCTTATGCAACTCGCCGAACGAGAAAACTGACATTTACGATTTAGAAAGTTCGCTCTCATACTGTCTCCGCGTTAATTCTAACAGATATTTCCACTGAACCTACTCTGTTTCGCATTTTCTTTCTTTACTCTTGTTGCAATTCCAGATAAGAATATTTTAGCTGTTTTATAACATAAGTATTTTATATCAGCCATGAAATTAGTTATACCCTCGATATTTATTCCAATTTTATTTTATAACCGAATTTTAATTATGTTTATATTATATATGTTTAAACAATTATACTGCTTTTTCTTTTTAATGTATTATCAAGAAGTAACGAATATCAAAAAGTATTTAAATTTTTGAAGATTTTAATATTATATATATATGTATATATATACGTTATTCAAATTGAAAGAAAAATTTAATATAATTGTCTAATATTACATATTATAAACATAATTAAAGTTCATAAATAAAGTAATATCAGAATAAATGCCGATGATATCAATTTTATAATTAATACAAAATATTTATGTATAATAAGATAAATAAAATATTCTTACAATATTTATTTTTTACTATAATTAGTCGAATTAATTTAGAAAATGTTAATTTAAAGAACGAATTATAAGCACTTCGACGTACTCGGTATCTTTTGTTACACAATTAATAAATTTTTACTTTGTTTTTTTTTTAGAAAATTTACGATCAGTTTATATTTAAATGTGTTTCTCTAGAGTAGATTATATTATAACTAATTAATTCTTTTTATGAGAGAATGGCAATATGATAGCAATATAATAATTATTTTTTAAGCATAGCAATAATTTTAATATTGCAAGAGAACATTTTCACGAGGATTTTTAAATCTATTCTTTGTAGAGAACAGTTCTTTAAAACGTTTCTATCATTTCCAACTTCTTTTTGATCTTCTTAAATGAATGATTGATACTTACGTGTCAGCGCGATTGCGCTTAGCAACGTGACGATTCCGGTCGTGAACATTCTTTCGGTTTGCTTGTGCTTTCTTGTCGGATGATCCGTCGCAGGATGATCCTAGATGATCCGGATGATCCTCGCACAAAGGTTCACTGAAACGAGCGGGAAACGTCTAAATTAAGCTACTTAATTTTTAGTCTTTCTTTAAAATGGTCCGAGGTCGCCCTCGCGAAACTGCAGCTCTTCGGCTTCTCGCCGGCTGGGTATACCTTGCGAATCCCCACTATTACCACACGCAAATCCCACTTTCGCCGTCACTTTTCATCGACGGACACTCGTCGAGAATGAAAATCGAAAAGATAGATGAGGGACAAAGAAAGAGAAAGAGAGAGAGAAAGAGAGGAAACTTTACTTTTCTCTCTCTTCTCAACGCTCTCACTTCGATGTCCTTCGTTCCGTTTTTCTGTAATGATAAAAATACATGTCACAATCCTGCTGCTTCGCAATTACCATAACGGATAAATGCCAGGAAATTTCTCCAATGTTTTAATTATATTGTTTTTTCCATTAATTTAAGAAGATTTAATTAATGTTTACAGATGAGCAGGATGAAATTTATTGCACTGTAAAATACAATTAAATAAATAGAAATATATGGAAAATGAAATTATGAATTATATATAATTAAAAAAAAATGCAATAAAAAATAAAATTATTGATATAAAAATAATATATGAAAATATTATAATAGGAAGAAAATATGGTTTTTAAAAAATTTTATTTTTATTAAATATTCAAAAATTTGGTAACGCTTGGAAAAATCGAAAATTTAATCTAAAGAGAGTGAATATTTAAAAAAATTTAAGAAAGCGTTAACATCTGGAGAATTATTTATCCGCATTTCTAAACGGTTTCAAATAAAGAATAGTAAATTACGCATCACTGACTGCCAGGAAATGACAGCTTTTTGTTAGGTTTTCTTCTCCTTAAAAGTCATTTAACATTCACCTTCGCTCTCGCTTCAATTCTGAAAAACTAATTTCTACTACAATGTTACTGTCCAATGTCACATTATTCTTTTGTTTACTTTATAAAATACTAGTACTAGTAATAAACTCGAGATATCTGTATATCGTCAACTATGGAACTAAAAAATACTTTAAAAATTTATTTCTGTTAACAAAAGATAAAATTTTATACAAGAGCATTTTTTGTCAACATATCTTGTAAAATATTATAAGACATAAAATTTATATTTTATATGAAGAGAGAGAAAGAGAGAGAGAGAGAGAGTATTATGCAATAAAATATACGATATTAAAAACTATGAAATATTTCAAATTATGCAGATTTAATTAATTAAATCTATTTAAATTGTTTATAATATTTTATTTTTTCTTTCATTAGTATACACAATTATATAATAAAAAATAAATTAGAGTTACTTCATTATTAATACGAAATATAATATATTTCTTATCGAGTTGGTACTACACCAATTAAAAGTATTAATACACACACATATACTTATTTTAATTATTTAAATAAGGTTTAATTAATTAAAGTTTTTTTCGTTATGTACGATAATGCTTTTTCCATTTCGCTCTCACTTACACTTCAGCAACGTCTTCCGATGTTTTTCCTTTGAGAAAGTGAGAATTGTAATATTTGGTACATAGTGTTTATTCATCCGTTTACACAGCTCTATATATAATAACATCATTTTAAGTTAATATCATCTCTATTAAGTAAATAAATTCTAATTCATTAATTGATCGCTAACGTATTATTATATTATATCGCTTATTATATTGTTTAATATTACGATTCGTAGAGATTTTTGCTATTTCATTCATGAGGTTCTTAATCGATGTCTTAACATGTTTGCTCTCTTTGGTTTACGTAAAATGATCTTCGTCTCACGATCTTCAAGCTTATGAAAGCATTACGTTAGAACTGGATTTCAGAAATGTTTTCCATGCATAAAATGCAAGGAATGCGTCAATCGATACGATACTTTCACCGTTCACGCAAATTTAACACGCAATCTGATTTTATTGTGAAAGAGTTTTGATTCTTATAATTTTAAGAAATTTTCGCGATTTTGTGAGAAACAAAAATAGTATAAAACTATCAAAATTAAAAAATCAAAAACGTTAATACATAGACGTTAATAATTAAATACATAATAATAATGTAATATAATGCTTTTAAATAAAAATATAAAAATAGTTTGTTGTTAGGAAAGATATATTACTTTGAATAATTTTCTTTGGAATTAGTAGTTTGTTTTTTCTAAGTTGTTTAAAACAGATTTATAATTTATTATCTGTCTAAGTAAATTATTTCGAAGATAGGACTTGCGACGGAATATATTTTAAAAGGCGTGTGTTTGTAGTAAAGATAAGTTTATTATACAATAAAGAGAGAGTGTTTTAAAAATAAAAACTTAAAACCTATATGCTTAATCTAAAATTTTGACTTTATACGGTTGGTCTACTGCTCTTTCTTCTGCTTGGTCCACCGGCAGGTTTAGGTTTAGGTGGTGGATTCTCCAAGGCGTCTAATTCTTTGTCAGTCAGCTGATCCTTATACCAATCTTTGCTGTAATTAAATTATTTGCTTCAGATATATATTTAATGACAAATGAGACTATAAATGAAGTTCATCGCAATTGTTTAATTAAAATATTTTAATTTTTTGAAAGATTTGACGCAAGAAATACGTAAGTCAAGATATAAACTTTTTCTCTCTCTTCTTTCTACAAAAGGATCTCTTTTTGTGTTTTTTAAGTTATATACATATATGTATATGTAATAATTTAAATTGTAGATCTAAATTTCATTATTCACGTTTTTTATCTTTATAATATATAATATATATTTTATTAAGTTCTTCTCTCGATTTTAATTTAATTTTTTTATTTAAACGTACTTTTTATTTAAAATACTTGAAATCTATAATATATATTTTCTTATACACAATTCGTACCATTCGGGTATTTTCCTGGCCCAATCGCATTTTCCAGTGCGTTCGTCGAACGCCTGACCGAGTTTGCATCCGCTTCGCCTCGGTATATCACCGTTGACGCACACGTAGAAGTATTGACAATCTTCAGTATCGGGATAACGGGGATGCGTCGCAGCCACCGACTCATCGACCTTCGGACAGGTGAAGTTGAAGAGTTCGCGGGAACCGCAGCCCTTTTTCTGTGCCTCATCCGGCCAGTTGCAGATGCCGGTTTTCTCGGAGAAGACCAGGCCCTCCGGACAAGTAATCATGTTAAACTTGCCCTCCACGCAGTAGTAGAAGGTATTACAATTCCTGGGGTCCTCATGAGCGAAGTAGCCGTGCATGCGAGGACAATGTGGTGATGGTTGTGGTTTTTCTGTTATAGAAAAAAATACATAATGAAGTAAATGAAAAAGAACTTTTTTTATTATAAAGCAGGTTATTGTATAAAATAAATTTTACAAAACTAGTATATCATTCAAAAGTTGCACATATTAAAATTTTTTAAATAATACTTTCGAAACAACTTAATCCATTTTATGAATCAATGTGTATAATTTATAAAAGATTAAGTGAGAGTTTTCTTACGTAGCTTGAGTCTCTTCGTACAATCGATACCAAATGGTAAATCGCATTTCTCGTGCTGCGGGCTGAAATCGTTGAAGACGAGTCCGTCAGGGCATAATTTTTCCGTTATTTTGTTATCTCGACAGTCGTAATATTTATCACATTGTTCTGCATCCGGAAAATATCCATTAGGTTCAGGACATTGGTCCAGGAGTTCTTCGTCATCCTCGTATTCTTCCTCTGACTCTGGTTTCTTCGGCGTCGTTGCCACCTTCCGGCGGCTTTGCTCGGCGGCCTCTTGCTTCCTCGTTAGACCAGTGACAGCTTCTGTATGACAAAATTTTTTTATATTAATTAAAATATAATATAAATAAGAGATTACATATTGACAGGAACAAAACAAATTGTAATTAAATTCTTTATTAAATTTTTAATTCTAATAATTTTCCAACATTATTTTATTAGTACTGACTCGTAAAACGTATTCTAGTAATTCATGTATCACGTATTTGTTTATTTATTTTAATTCTTATTATAATTAACAAGTCTTTTTGAGGCAAAAATATCAAATAACGAAAGAATTATATGAAATTTCGGACTTATTGTCATTAAATTAAACTTTTTATGAGACGAAGTTTTCAAATTTTGCTTGAACCATCTTATGTTCACGAACTGCTCAGCAAAGCAGAAAAAAAACAAAGCAAAATCAAGAAAGAAAATGAAGGAAGACAAGAGTGAACGTGTTAAGATAAGAGGGTCGACTGGTCCCTCGGCATGTTTTCAAGGCAGCACGTCGTCTGCGTCCCTGAAGAAATGCCGGTCGACCTCACGAGCGCGAGCGAAGAAAGTGAGAAAGTGGCCGAGATGCCGTACGTATACTCGGTCGACCACTCAGAACTTAAATGTCACTTAATTGGTTGAGTCTAATAGTTTTCAAATGCATTATTAGTATAAACTTCGATTCCAATACAAATAGATAATAATAGCTGCGTACAACTTTGGACAGATGCATCAATTTTCTAGAACTTTTCCTCCAATAATATCTTAAATTAAAAGCTTTAAATTACTTTATACTTATTTATCTATTATAAGTAACATAGAAAGCAGGGAATAAAATAAAAATACAAATGTATAATGTGAAATATAAATAAAAATATTATTTTTTAAATTTTACAATAATATTTCTACATATATTATAAATTCTATATTCATTTTATAAATTATTTAAAAAAATAGTATTTGTGTATTTCTTGAATTGTTCCATTTATCTTATTATATATTGAAATTATGTTAGTATAAAAATAAATTTATGAGTACAATATTATATTTGATAGATATCAGCGTATATGCTCCACATATGGCAAATATTATAGTTTTCACTTTTTAACAGTGCAAACTTTTTATGCGGTTGAAATAATAAATGAACAAAGTGAATTTAGTTACACATTGCAAAAAATATTTTGTTTTACGATTTTATAATAACATTTTTACGTGAGAAAAAGAAATTTTAAAAGGATATTGGAAAATTTAGATGTATTTTGGATCTCATGTTAGTCAATTAGTTTCTTAAACTGATAATATCATAAAGAGCTCACCGAGGCATATGAGGAGAAGAAGGATCTTCGTCTTCATCCTGATGAGAAAGACGCCGATTGAGAAAGAGAGGAAAAGAGTGACGTCACTATGTACAATGATCCAGTCGTAATAACGTGGTCGTATTGGTGACTAGAGACTACTGGGCCCCTTCGAACGTCGAGGTCTTATATGCGGCCCCCACTTCATCCAGGGTTACAACACTTGGTGATCACGAAGTCTATGGGGGGAAAACCGACAATCATCTACATGCACACATAAGTACAATGACACGCACTAATTAATATGATTTTCAGATGCATGAATTTTTTTGTTTGTATGGAATTGCATATAAAACTGTACATTAGAAAATTACGTATATTAGCATGCAAATTATATTGAAATTATACATAAAACTGTCATTGTTTTTATTGAAAATATATTGATAAACATTTATCAATATACATATTTATTATTATAACTTTTATGTATTTATAAATAACAATAAATTAACAATGTGTTACGTCAAAATCATTTTAAAATATTAACTTTTTAAAAAAAGAAAAAATATACGCCAAATGCATAAAAAAGGTATTGACTTCTTCTTAATAAAAAATGGACATGAAGTAAATGTAATTATCCAAGTATTTCATTATGCAAGACACATAAGATGGACCGAAAGCTGCTCGTCTTTACGTATCTACTCCGTAAAAATGACGAGGCATGATAATACTGATTATTCAATGATAATTACTGTTTTATGTTAAAAGTTGCATCAAGAATATATGTAAATTAATTAAAAAAATTTTTTTAAATAGTACATTATTCAAATAAAAAATTATAATATGTAATGTGTTAATTAATACTCTTTCTTTGTTAAACTTAAATCGTGATAACAAATAATTTATTAAATAGTGATATTAATAATAATTTATAAAATAATTTTTTAAATATATAAAATGTACATAACAATAAAATATGTATCAAGTTAATGTTTGTATTTTGAATTATTGCTAAATAGAAATATAGAGAAATATTTAAATATTTTCTTATGTTTACATCTTAATAATGCAGTTTATTCAATTGTTTTGTATATAATTTATGACGTATTTGTTGTAGTTTATTTAGAAAGGTAAAGTATTGCTTGTTGTATGATTTCAAGAAGTCACGATAAACCCGCGTTAAAGGTTGCTATTTACGAAACTAGTTTTTTTTTTTGCAGCTTGGTGCAATGTTTAGAAATGTAATGTGAACGTATATTTTTCTCATCCTTCAATAAGTAGATCTCTTAATTATTAGGTTCAAATATAAACCTAGCTAAAATGTTTCCAAACTTCAATTTAAAAGAATTGATATATCTTTAATCAATTTTGTTTAATTTTTCCAAGATCTTAACTTTAAATTTAATTTTCTGAAACTTTTTTAACAAGATCAAATTAATCATAACACTAGATTTTTTAATCTTTATGTGGATTATAAAACGTCTTTTCATCGATCTCACCTAGTATTTTTAGTATGAAGTTTCTTTATCCCACCAGCCTCCTGGATGTCTTCTAATCCACCACTTTCTCATCTCCTCGTAAATTAATATCATTATAGCATACGGCAGACCGAGTAACCACCATTCTGGCTTTAAGGGATACGTTTTCAGGATGCGATCCATATAGGGCGCGTAGCAAACTACACAAGCCAAGACGATTTCAAGGAGCAGGCCCAGATTCAGGGCCCAGTTACCCATACCCTGGTGCAATAATGAGTTGCGGCGAGTTTTACAGACCATTGCATCTGCCACTTGAGCAATCACGATGCTAACAAAGAAAGCAGTGTGGCAAGTATACTCAAGGACCTTGCGCTGTTGATAAGTCCATTCCTGTCCAAAACTGTCTTCCAGATCGTTCACTACCGAACTATCCCACATTGATCTTAGACCTAGAAGTCGTTTCGGCAAGAAACCATGTTCTGCCATCACCACGAAGTATGTGAAGAAACCCGCGCACGCTTCAATTACACCGATCTGACCGTATGCCATGAAGATTAGTTTTCGGCTGACCAGATGATCGCTTTGAGGTATTCTGGGCTTCCTGAAATAAATATTTAAATATTTTTTACTAGCTTATCTAATATTCTATTTTAAATTTGTATAATCAGACTTAGAACTAAATTTTGGATAACTAAAATTTAGCCAAATTGAATCGAATGAGCAAATAGAAATTTATTCTCTACTTGAATTAAACTGCTAATTTTTGACATTGAGCCAAATATTTCTTTATGATATAACTTTTTTTGTGTGTTATAAGGAATACTTTGCATATTTAACACCTCAACATTATATCCGATTCGGACTTCTCGTAAGCCAAAGAAACTGCTGGCCACATGTCTGTTCCCAGATCGATGCATAGTATACAAATTACACCGACCGGCAGAGGAATCCCGAGAACAATAAATGCTAAAAAAGGCGTTATTTCCGGCACGTTGCTCGCCAAAGTATACGCGATGCTTGACTTGAGATTGTCGAATATTCGCCGACCTTCCTCAATGCCTGTCACTATCGTGGCGAAATTGTCATCTAGCAGTATTAAGTCTGCTACTTGCTTGCTCACATCGGATCCTGATAATCACAATCACAGTTAAAAATCATCGTGGCAGTAATTGTTCATTCAAATTAAAAATAAATAAGTAAGAGAGTACGTGAGAGAATTTAAATTTTCTACAATATTTTATCTTAAATACAACAGGGATACTTAGATTTTTTTTTTTTAATTTTGCCGTTGATATATTCATATTTTTTCTATGAAAATATTTTCATAAAAGAGTATAGGTAGATCACCTGTAATGCCCATTGCGATACCGATGTCGGCTTTCTTGAGGGCCGGCGAGTCATTGACACCGTCGCCGGTAACCGCGGTAATCAGATGCAACCGCTGGCAGCTTTCAACGATCTGCAATTTTTGCACCGGTGATGTCCTGGCGAACACGATTTCCTGATGTTGCCTAATCAGTTGGTCCAGTTGTTCCGGCAACAAATCTCGTAGCTGGGTACCAGTCACCACAATGTCTTGTTTCCTGGCATTGCTGTTGGCATTATTACGATCATCGTGGTCGGTAATGATGCCAACATACTTAGCAATCGCTTTAGCGGTGTCAGGATGATCACCAGTCACCATGATGACTTTGATACCAGCGCAACGACAATTGTACACAGCATCAGGAACAGTTGGTCGTGGTGGATCCATCATGGCTATTAGACCGATCTATTAACAAAAAATAATAAATTCTATTTAGAAAGTAACTGTCGATAATAAAAACTTAAAATTCGAGAACTGAATTAAAAAAATTTAAGTATATACATATATATATATATAATACTAATTTATTTAAATACTTGTAGAGAAAAATTAAATATTACGGAAATACCAATCTTAAGTTTTCAAGAGGGAAATTTGGAGGATCGGCCTCGAAGCGATAACCCACGGGGAAAGCCTTGGTCGAAAGTTCGAGATCGGCAAAGCCGAGAACGCGTTCTCCATTGTTCGCTAGAATATAACAAGATTCCGTATACGCTGATTTTGTCTCTTCGTTCAAAACCTTAGTCTCATTATCGAATGCTACTGTCGAACAACGTTCGAGAACACGTTCTGGAGCGCCCTTGAAGCATACGAGATACTTGTCGCGAAAGAAATGTATGTTTGCTTGAAATTTGTCAGTCGAATTAAAAGGAATCTCCAATATCTAAAGATCCAAGATCATAGTAATTATAGTTATGATAATAATAAACTTTATTTTTATCTTAATTATGCACATTAATTTTACTATTTTTTTAAATTTGGATAAAACTTTATATTAAAACATATTTAAATACAGGGTGGACCAAAAGTTCGTTTACATTTCAAATGATGATTTAAAAGAAACTAGTTATGTGAGATAAAAACTGTTAATTTATTATTAAAGTACACAAATAGGGATTTTATTTTTTAAAAATTACATCATTCATATATGATCCTTGACTATTTTGACACTGCTGCAACCTGGAGCGGAAATTTTCAATGACGGCCTCACAAGTGTTTCGTGAAATGTTTTGCATTTCCTCTCGAATATTTTCCTTTAATTCCTTCAGGGACACTGGGTTGCTGTTGAAAACTTTACTTTTAAGGTATCCCCAAAGAACTTCTTTCTTTAGGGATACCTTAAAAGTAAAGTTTTCAACAGCAACCCAGTGTCCCTGAAGGAATTAAAGGAAAATATTCGAGAGGAAATGCAAAACATTTCACGAAACACTTGTGAGGCCGTCATTGAAAATTTCCGCTCCAGGTTGCAGCAGTGTCAAAATAGTCAAGGATCATATATGAATGATGTAATTTTTAAAAAATAAAATCCCTATTTGTGTACTTTAATAATAAATTAACAGTTTTTATCTCACATAACTAGTTTCTTTTAAATCATCATTTGAAATGTAAACGAACTTTTGGTCCACCCTGTATATAATTTACTGTCAAGTAAGATTAAAAATTAAAAATTGAAGTAAACCAAAAATTTGAAGGTAATTTTTTAGTGGATTAAATTTACGACTGGCGTATTAAATTTAAATATAATTCTTTTACTCAATTTTGTAATTAAAAAATTTAATTAGACTTATTTACTCTAACATAATCCTTTCTGAAGGAATCAGCTCCTCCCTTCACAAGGACTTCCATACACCTTAGTAAAGCCGCATCTGAGGCATCTCCTAGGATCTTTCTTTTATTTAACGGTGGAAGTGGTTTGTCCTTGAGCATCGGTGTCCATTCGGCACGATTACAGAGACTCGCTATTCTGGCCAGATTTTCGAAACCCGGATCGTTGACATATTTCCTCCACGTGTCTGACGACATCACCTCGCGCAATTGACCGTTATACCACACGTGTCGCACCTAAAATTGCACAATTGCGATGGCAGGAACTTGATCGTATATTCGAAGTGAGAATGTTAAATGATTGATGTTGTTAAGGTAAAACACCGTTTGTATTTTACATAAAAGATAGTGCTGCGCAATTCTATTCATTGCAAAAAGAATATACCAGAGACGTATAATAGGTAAAACACACATAAGAGTTAATAAAAATATATACTCTGCTATAAGTATAATTATCATAAAGTAAATATAATATTTCAAAATGAATGTAACATACAATCATAGAATAAAGTTAATTATAATTATAATTATGTATTAAAAATGTTACAGTTATATCCGTGCACGTTCATAACAGAATAATAAAAAAATGTGAGAAGATATAAAAAATGGAAGAAACTAAATGAATAAATCTACAGATACTATCCTTTTAGAACAGATTTGTACAAAAGAGGAGAAATAAATCGTACAGTCATTTTATTTTGCGTAAGAGTGCCAGTCTTGTCGCTGCAGATAACGGCAGTGCATCCCAAAGTCTCGATAGCTTCGAGATTCTTCACTAAGCAATTCTTACTGGCCATCCTTTTGGCGGTCAAGGTCAGGCTGACCGTCATCGTCGCAACGATGCCCTCCGGCACGTTCGCCACGATGATACCGATTAGAAACAACACTGAATCGATCCAATCATGGCCCATCGCTATGGACATGGTAAAGAACGAAATACCCAGAAAGATGGCCCAGCATGAGACCAGTTTCATAAAGCGATGCATCTCTCTGGAGAGAGGCGTAGGTCGGGTCGGTAATCTCGAAGTTAACTTGGCCACTCTGCCCATTACCGTATGATCGCCACAGGCCACTACAATGCCTTTTCCGCTGCCTAAGAATTAAGTAATTATGTTTCATGTGGCAGTAATGTTGATTAGGACAAATTTGATAGTAAATTTTTAATAGAATAAAAATTGTTCAACAGATCTGAATTTAATAGTCATTTAATACGTTTTTTTAAATAAAGTAAAATATATTAAAAATAATAAAGTTCTAAAATTATTAAAAATTTAAATTAATAAGCTATAATTTGTATAATATATTTTTGTGCTTATAAAAAAATGAGGAAATTCTTTAGATTATATCATAGTAAAATAATTTCTTTTTCTTTAAACAGAGTACCTTCGACAACATTTGTAGAAAAGAATACCATGTTCTTCGCTTGAATAACACTTCCGGTTTGCGGAATGTTCGCCGTTCGTATCAATGGTATCGATTCACCCGTAACCGAAGCATTATCGACTTTTAAACCTTTTTATTATAAAATGACAAAATTATACTTTCTTCTAAATATTAAATTGATAATTTTTATTATATTTTAAAATTTTGTTAACTGTAACTGAATTTAATTAACGCATTTACAATGCAAGTTAGAAATACGATAGAAAATTATTAATTAGTATTTAATATTAATTTAATCATTAAAAAAAAAACTGGTTCGGTGATAAAAGTTAAAAAATTTGTTTTGTATTTCCGGTTGTGTCCTCTTTAGTGAGGTATAATCCCATGTTTTTATGTTTGTTTTTTTCCAAATAATATCTACTTCTCTCTACTTTCTTTCGATGAGAAACAACGATGCAAGAAATCGTCGCTCGTCAGTCGTAAACGCGAATTTGTGCAAAAAGATAGGTTTATTTCTTCTGTCTAAAGACAACGAGAAGTCTGTATGGAATACGAGGGCAAGACGCATTTCACCTTGACATTCCAGGATTCTAATGTCAGCGGGCACCTGGTCACCGGTCTCCAGCAGGACGATGTCTCCGACCACTAGCTCGGTCGCCAACAAATCCTTTCTCTCGCTATCCCGTAGAACCTTGGCACGTTGCGGTATCATCTGCTGGAACGATTCCATGATGCGCGAACTCTTGGAATCTTGATAATAACTGAACACGCCAGTGATCACGATCAGTACAATCAGGACTAAACCGATCCAGAGATGATCCTCGGAAGCTTCACCATACGTATTCAATTCCAAGAAATAGTTACCGAAGCATAAAATGGCACCTACCTGGAAATTAAATATATTTTGATGGACTTCTTAAAAGCTTTCCTTAAAAAATCTTTTTGATAACATATCTGTAACAATAATCAATAAATGGCTTTTCTTATTATTCAATCATTAAATTTTTATGCAAACAACACGCAATTGTAACAATTTAATATACACATAACAAGAAGCAATGTCATCATTTAATACAAAAATAAATATTATCTTATAATTTGTTAGAATTAATATATGATTTTAGAAATAATAAATAAGTATAGTTAAATGTTAATATAAAATATTGAAATTTTGAAAGTTATTTGCTATTAGGAACTTTGTTAAATTTTATATTATATCTTTCTCTCTATATAAATAGATATTATTACATTTTTAAACATAAACTTACAAAAAGATAAAGAGAATAAATAAATAAATAAATTATTATTTATCTCAGAATTAAATAAAAAATATATCATGCCTCTAAGTATTATAGAAAAGATACATGCATTCTTTTTTTTCTTTTCCTCTTTTTATACTTTAATTTAATATTGTTCTCTAAATAAAGAAGGTTCACAATAAATTGTTACCCATATTAATGAAGAAAATCCTCCGCAGAATCGATGCAAGATTTTTTGAATTCCTAAAGTCTTCTTCGGCGGAGTTAGCGTGTTTGGTCCCTGATCTCGTAGGCGATTTCTCGCAACGATTGTCGACAAACCTCGGTCAGAATCTACTTGTAAACTTTGCAGTAGATCTGTCGCAGATTTAATATGCATATCCGTATCGATATCTTGACGAAGAGCGTCTAAATCGCGATTGCGCTGCTGTTGCGCTTTGCGCATAAATCGCCACATTTCTTATACACACAAGCACAAGTAAAATTACTTTAAAAAAAAAGTAATGTTTTCAAAATTTACAATATATGTATATCGTCAAAATTAAAATGCGCATCTTTCTAAAAAAAAGTGTCATCAACGGATACGTGAAGTTAATTCAAATAAATTACAAAATTTTAATAATCGATTTGTTCTTTGCTGTCATTTTCTGAGATCGATTGTAACATGTTAAGGGGCCCCAGTATCCGAAAAAGGATTCAAATAGATTGAAAATTTTTAATCTATTTTAATTCATTTGAATACAAATTCTTGATTCATGTATATGGATAGAAAGGAATTGAATGTAGTAAAATTGAATCATTTTCTATTCATATGGATAGAAAGGAATTGAATCATTTTCTATTCATGCGCAGGATCTTATTCGAATAGATCGTGATTTTCATGGATTCAGATTAATTTAAATATCTTTGTATCAATCCTTTTCTATGATTATCCCAGTAAATTAAGATGAATTGAAAAGAATCCATTTATTATATTATTCATTTTATTCATTTATACTATTTATAGAATTTGTATGAAGCACATTTTCTATGCCTTTCAATCCCAAAATAACTTCGGTTTTTAATACTGTTCAGTTCCAAATTTTAGAATAAAAAATGTAGTTTAAAAAAAAATGTTTTTTTAATTTTCCAATAAAAACTTTTTTTACGCATTTGAATGAATTAACGGATTAAAATTTTTAATCTATTGTAGTTTACTAAACCTTCGCTAATCTGTAATGAGACATATAAGAATATACTTCTATTCTTCTAATTTTCAATTGTAAATCGCTTTATTAAATTTTTTTATATAATATGTTTCACACGAACATTGTACATCTCTTTATTAAATTTGTTTACATAATATTTTATACAAACGAAAAAGACAAAAGTTAAAGAATAAAAAATAAATTTGAAAATGAATCATGATATTGTATGTACAAAGAGTATATAGGGTTGCCACAAATTTACAATCGTAAAATTCTCTGACATTTCCCTGATTTACTGACGAAATTTTGAGATTTTTACCTGACCCAGAATAATTCATACTTTGCAATGTTCCTCAGTCTTTCCAGTAATTATACATACATGCAGATTTTTATTTTGAGAAATCGACTTCTAAAAAAACAAAAAATATACCTTTACCCGTTAGGTCGTAAACTAATGACAATGCTTCTTCGTAAAATTCTGTCATTAAAAGAAAAGAAAGCCATATTTTTTAAGTACGCCCTTAATATCACTATATACATACATATATACCATATATATATATATATATATACACATATCAATCTGAAGTATATATTATTAAAAAATATTATATAAGTACATATACAACTAAATATTATAAAGTTTGTGCTAAATGATGCAATGGTAAAACATTAGTCTACTAAGAAAAAATTCTTGATTTAATTTTCAATTTTAATATCTCATATATATCTAACTAGAAAATATTATTCTGCAAATAATTTCAAAGACAAAACACCAATATTATTTGGTGTGAATATGGAAATAAAAAAGCAAAATATTTAAATAAAAGACAGAACAGTATTCTTAAGCTTATTGGAATTTCACTAATTTATAAAGAAAATAATTAAGAACATTATACAGCTAGGGTTGCAACAAATTTGAAATCGTAAAATTTCCTGATATTTCCCTGATTTACTAACAAAGATTTGAGATTTTTCCTGACCTCGAATAATGCATACTTTGCAATATTTCTTGTTATTTCCAGCAATTGTACATACACGCACATTTTTTCATCAGGAGTGGACTTCCAAAAAAAAAGAAAAAAAAAGGTTGTCAGGAAAGATGACTGTAAAGCGTAAAGCCAGACGATGTACAGCTAAAAATGTTACAATTTCTCTGACAAGTGTACTAAATCCCTGACTTGTCCTGACTTCCCTGATTTGTGGCATCCCTGAGTATACGCAATATCGAGACTTGATGGAGCTGCATACTTTTACATTTCTGTCGATATGTCTATATCATCTTCGTGAACCATCACATCGCTTGTTTTAATTTTTTTAGAAATGGAGACTGTATCTAAAAATGAAATGGTTTATTCATATGGTTTTTATATGATTACTGAAACAATCCTTGGTGAAAAAAATTCGCTGAAGTTATTCTACGTTTTGGAACACTTTTCAGCGAAATTTCAATTTAATTTCAGTAATTTTTAGCTAAAAAAATTTATTTTTAACAAAATTTCAGAAAAACTTTCGAAGTTTCAGCTAAGTTTCAGTTCAATTTCAGCGATTTTTCAGTACATTGACTGAAAAGTTTACTTTCAGTAAAATTTCAGCAAATATTCAGCAATTTCGTTGAAACGTTCCAAAATGTGGAATAATTTCAGTGAAATTTTTTTCACCAAGGATACTTGTCATTGTTATTACCGTTAATACTATCATCGTCATCGTTTTCCTGCTCCAACGTTGCATTCACAATTTCGATAATCACTTGATCGTCATTCAGAAGAACATGCTTTTCCATGACATCGACATTTTCGGCTTTCTCTTCGTCTTCCATACTTTTATCTTCGGCGTTCTCGTTGCTTTGGACGTCTTCGTCTTCAGTATTTTCGGAATCTTCATCACCATTCAAAATGTCCTCATAGACTTGTTCATTGTTCTCAATGTTTTCTTTATTACTATCTTTTGGAACTTTTTTCTGCTTTGCACATACGTGTTTTTTTTTCTTATGTTTTGTTGCTGGCTGCTTATTTTCTGCAAATTTGAAACACAGTATTGAATAAGTACAACATTAATCAATTAATGTTCAAAATAAGTACATAATACATAATAATACAAACCTTTAAGTGCTGCAATCTTCTTTCGTATGTATATTTTCATTTTATCTAACTCATTTTCGACGTTTTCTTCACTCATGTTCCTTTCTACTTCAAGCCAATATCGAAATATTCCTAAATAAATGTATTAATTTAAAGTATTTTAATAGTATATAAATAATGTTAAAGAAGTCAGAGTTTGTCAGTAAAATGATAAAAAAATAAGCTTGTTTGCTGAGATATATATGTATACATGTGTGTGTGTACGTGTGCGTGCGTGCGTGCGTGCGTGCGTGCGTGCGTGCGTGCGTGCGTGCGTGCGTGCGTGCGTGTGTGTGTGTGTGTGTGTGTGTATGCGTGTGTGTGTGTTATACGTATGAATGACATGGTATACGTATGAATGACAGATGTTGTATTCGATCAAGGCGATGCTTCGTGCCTAATAATGGGAGTTTTCTAATAAGAGACACAGATGACATGATGTGACATGGTGAATTTTGAAACGAGGATGGAATGATTGTTGTGTCGCTTGTTGAAAAGCTCTCAATATTTCTTGAATTTATACAATTTTCAGTTCAAGTTAATTCTGCGGCGATTTATCGATCTTGAAACACAGTCCTAATGCGGGGTCTACAATAGAAGTCGTAGTGGTCGTATAGGGTCTTAAGTCGCAGAAAATTGATCAATCATAATCGAGTATTCTTTTCATATTTGAATGTGATTGGTTAATTTCCTACGACTTAAGATCCTCTACGACTGCTACGACTTCTATTGTAGACTCCGCATAAACTGAAGCTAATGAGGTTGTAATATCACAAATTGAATTAATAAACAATTTCATATTATTTACATATTTAATATTATGTACAAAAAAGTATCTTACAAAGCTTAATTAATTATTAAAGCTTAATAACTAATTAAGAAATTAAATAATTTATTGAGAAAAATATTATCTCAGCCAGGATTCTGTTACAAGGAGATCCGGGTTCGAATCCAGACTAAGAAAATATTTTTCGTAATAAATAATTTGATATACCTACTTTTTAGAGCCAATATTTTCTCTCCATCCAATTTGGTTTGTGGATCGGATTTTCTTTTTTTTCTATTACTCTGTTTCCCTGTTAGTGTACTATGTAGGAGAGTCCTCATAGAAAATAAAATGATTAACATGTCTCCAACAAAAATGCTTGGCGTGTTAGAGTTAACAACGAGAGCATAGCTCTCACTTTGAATCCAGATATTCTTGCCTAAATGAATCTAAAATATAAAAATATTAACTTGCATGATATATGTATATACCTGCGAGTATACGTGCATGCGTGCGGGGTTTTTATACCTGCTTGTTTTCTTTGTGAAAATATCCGACTGGTAGCTCTTTATTTCCTATCATATGCAGAATTTCTTTCGAATCTGTTAAAATAACACGAATTCAATAATGTTTTGTCATTTTCAGGCAAATGAGGTAAAAATTATAGGGTAAGGTTGCCGATATCGCACCGGCTTCTAAATCACACTACCTCGTCTAAAAAATCAGTTATTTTATTTACACATTTTCTTACGGATTATTTACAAACTATAAGATATTTCAACGCTGCTGCGTTACATTTGTGACATGAAATGCAGTAGAAGCCTTGTTATTTACGTAAATAAAAAAATCGTGATAGCGTTGCTATTTTTCAACATATTTCATAGCAAAAATGTAAAAAAATATAAGTTAAATAATCTAATTTTCTACAATTTATCGTGTTTAAAACACTATTAGAATTAGATTAATTGAATTAAATTTTTTTTAACAATGTTGTTTGTAAATTAAATAAATAAAATTTTACAAAGTGCTACTGTTTCCTCAATCGCACCACATAACAATATAATGGCTTAAATCGCACCGCGCATATTGCACATGCACATGTGCACATGTGCTTATATTTCAAAAGAATTTGCGTTTAAATGTAATTTTTCAATACAAAAAGTTTAGTTTTTAATTTATTTTCTCTATCCCCCCTCCATTTCCATCATTAATTACATTTCTTATATTTTTTCACATTTTATTTTTTTTTTATTATGTAAAAGTATATATTGTAAATATATATTATGGATGCATTTCACTTAACGTCCGCAACGCTCATGAAATTATTTCATTGTTGTTGTTTATCAAACAACCTATGGTGCGATTTAGGCAACGTGTTTCCAAAATCGCACTATTTACAGGTATGTAAAAAATCTTTATTTAAAATATTATAATAATAATAAAAAATCTGAAAAAATTACATAAGAAAGAGAAAAGCTTACAGTTTATTACGCCGCAAAAAAATTGAGAATATCCTTCTTACTTTCTGAGTTATAAGCCTTTATATGAAAAGTGGTGCGATTTCGGCAACCTTACCCTATAACAAAATGTATAACCAAAGCTGTTATAAGCCAACGCAGATATTGAATATATTGTTGCACCAATATCTGCTTTGGCTTATAGTGGTTTCAGTTTTGTTACATATTTTTTGCATTTAATATTAAGCCTTGTTCATTAGTTTAAAATTAGATATTTATTATCGTTACATATGTTATTATTCTTATGAACCTTTTATTTTGTTGAATTTGTTGATTACACTATTTTGTAAATTCATATTGAGAGAGCGTAACTCATTTAACTCACTGTCCATTTTTTCGGTTCGCTCTTTCATCTCTGTTAGCTTGGCGTTTGCTATTTCTTTCTCATAATGGCAAGTTTTTTCGGCACCGTTGAATTTTTCTTTAAAATATATAACTTGTTTTTCAAGAGCGGAATTTACTTTTTTTAGGTTGGCAATCTGTTCTTTGTATTGCTCATAAGTGTTATCAATAAGCTGTATAAAGAAATACATAACGCATATAAATGTTTATACATATACATGTACTCATTCTTTTCCACGATTCAATTTATTATATAATAACATTGTAAATTGATAAACAATAAACAAACAAGAAGAAGGAAGCCAATAACGGTCAAAGCTGGATCACAATGCTTATTATAATTATGTGTGAATTTTATATACTGCGTATGTAGTCCCCCCATATAAATCACGACGCTGAAGTTTTTTTAGCATTGACGCATACATATTTACTATACCGCAGTAATATCACGAATTCTACGGGGACTACATACGCAGTATATAAAATTCACACATAATTATAACAAGCATTGTGATCCAGCTTTGACCGTTATTGGCTTCCTTCTTCTTGTTTGTTTATTGTTTATCAATTGTACGGTCATAAAAAGATTTAATATTGTAAATTGAATTATGAAAAAAAACGAGGTTTGTACCCAATCAGCATACCATATTTAAAAAATATTTTTTAAATATTTATTTAATGTAAAATAGTTGTAAAAACATTGAACAAACATTTAAAAAATGTTTCTTAAATATGGTATGCTAATTGGGTAGCACACACAGCTTGTAAACTGAATTTATATTTCTCCATATTAAAACGTAATAAGTATAATAATTAATATTCGACTCCTTAGAATTCAAATTAAAAACAAAAACAAACTTAAACTTGGCTATATAGGAGTCAACGCTGTAAGTGATGCGTAATGTTGTTGTAAAAAATTTTACAAAAATATGATGTAATGAGTTCCAACGACGTTTAATATTTCCATGTTGATATGTGAATACACCGTTGTTAACAAATCCGGACGTTTCGGCTATCTATTTTAGCCATCTTCAGCCATTGATATAAAAAAAATTCTTCTTGTGACCACATGGAAGCACAACTCTTATGGGCCTTCTACAATAAGTCATTACTTAAGTTTTAAGTGTTAAATCGTAAGAAATTTACCAATCACAATCAAATGTGAGAAGAATAATCGACTGTGAGTGGTCAATTTCTTATGACTTAATACTTAAAACTTAGGTAATGGCTTATATTGTAGAAGGCCTATTAGCCAATAAAGTTTCCAAGCTTGTTGGTTGCGAGATTGAAATCAATGCGGACCACAAAATAACCTTGGAAACTTTATTGGTTAAGAGTTGTGCTTCCATGTGGTCACAAGAAGAATTTTTGGTAAATATCAAGTTTAGGGGAGCCCCCGCCAATGACCTTGACTTTGACATATGTTATCAAGGTCACGATCCTGAGTAACTTTGCCTTAATAACTAGCCGTCGCTCGCCCTCCGTTAAAAAGATATTAACCAAAAAAGTTTCAAAAATAACGTCCCATTTCTGCTATATACAATACAGTATTAAATACTATTTTACATAGGTTTTGACCTTCCACGCGAAGCGACTTTCACCCCCTCCCCTCCCCCAATCTCTTACAAAGGGGCGTACGACTTCCATGATTGTACTGTTGCTATGATAGTACTGTCGGGGCAGACCTCTGTGACGGTGTGGGTGCGGGGGGGTGGCCGAAGGCCGCCAACTTACACCCGCCCGTGCGTGCGTGCGTGCGTGCGTGCGTGTAAAATATCAAGTAATAGACTCATAATCGTTATATAACGAATGGAACACACACACACACACACACACACACACACACACACACACACACACACACACACACACACACACACACACACGGGTGGGTGCAAGGGGGCGGCCTTCGGCCACCCCCCCGCACCCACACCGTCACAGAGGTCTGCCCCGACAGTACTATCATAGCAACAGTACAATCGTAGAAAACAGGGGGATAAGGAAAGTTACTTCGCTTGGAAAGTTCAACGTTTCTGAACAGGGAAAGGTGTAGAATAGTACTTTATATCATACATGCATAGCGTACGTTAAACCTATTCAGTGGTGTGAGGTAGCTCTTGCTTCACGTAGAAAGTCGAAACCCACGTGCAATATGTATAATTATAAGAAATGATACGTTATTTTTCAAACTTATTTTGTTAATAACTTTTTAACGAAGGGCGAGCGACGGCTGAAACCTGTTGGAGGTTACTCAGGGTCATGACCTAATTGACAACATATGTCAAGGTCAAGGTCATTGGCGGGGGCTCCCATAAACTTGATATTTACCGAATTTTTTTTTTATATTAATGATTGCTAAAGATGGCTAAAATAGATAGCCGAAACGTCCGAATTTGTTAACAACAATATATTCATATATTAACTGGAAATATTAAACGTCGTTGGAACTCATTACATCACATTTTAGTAAAATTTATTACAACAACATTACGCATCACTTACAGCGTTGACTTCTATGTAGCCAAGTTTAAGTTTGTTTTTGTTTTTAATTTAAAACGTAGTATTTTGAACAATATAAAAATAAAATAACAACGTAATTGCTACATGGGCATTCCTTCATAAAAAAACTTCTTAGAGATGAAATTTTTTTTGTCTAATACTCGTGTTTTTCTATGATGCAATAATGTTATAAATGGAATCATGATCAGTTATATCTCTATACTGAACACAGCCATTGATATATTTTACAATTACATTTTACAAACCTGTAAATTTTTAATAGACAATTCGGTTGTGACGTTCGTTTCTTTTAAGAGCAACTGGTTACTTTTAGAGGATAAATTCAATAATCGTTTGTGCAGGTTCTGTGCAATTGATACAGAGTTATACTGAAAATTGAACGCATTTATTTTATAATGGTCGCGTTCAGCACTCAACTATTGCGGAGCGGATCTGTGAGCGCTCGCTGCTATTGGATGATCTAAAAGAATATACCAATAGCAGCGAGCGCTCACGGATCCGCTCCGCAACAGTTGAGTCTACTGAACATGACCATTAATTGACGTCTGCATATGCATCATGTGTTAGGAATATTCTGGCTATACAATATTAGATAAAAGTATCAGTCAAACAATCAGCCAAAATAAGTTTACATTAATCATGTAATGGTTGATTATATGTGGTTTGAAAATAAAACTAAGATAAATAATTAGCATATACTACTACACTGATCTTTTTTGTGAAAAATTATCTTTAATATAATTCAATTACATAAACGTTTCGATCCTAAATGTGACCATCTTCAATATGCAGTTTTAAATCTACAATTATCTAATCGTTGATATCTCAAAAAAAGTTATAAATATATAAATTACTTTAACGTCAATTGTGTACATAATTTAATGATTGTCGAAAATGTGAACTTAGATGTATATGTATTTACAATGTGATTAATTCCGTTACAGTTTTTTTGGTTGTTCTTATTCTTATCTTGTATCTTGTATACGATGATTAAATTTTTTTGGTTTGTGTTCTTTCTTTTAGGATCCAGTTACCTGACTAAATCCTGTTGATTTACACCATTTAGCTAACCGCTTGTTTGAACAGAGAATTAATGTTGTCTTAAAAATCGTGCTTCTTGTTTTAAAGTAAAGATTATAACATTACAATCTTGATTTTAAAACAAAAAGCATGATTTTTAAGACAACATTAATTCTCTGTTCAAACAAGCGGTTAGCTAAACGATGTAAATCAACAGGATTTATGCCTATTTCCACCAATGCAAATTAATTTTAATCTCGGTTCAATTCGCTTTTCATCTTTTTCTAATTCTAAAAATTAGAAAAAGATTAACAGTAAGTTAAACCGAGATTAAAGTTAATCTGTATTGATGGAAACAGGCATTAGTCAGGAAACTGGATATTAAAAGAAAGAACACAAACCAAAAAAATTCAATCATCGTATACAAGATGCAAGATAAGAATAAGAACAACCAAAAAAACTGTAACGGAATTAATCATATTGTAAATACATATACATCTAAGTTTGCATCTTCGACAATCATTAAATTATGTACACAATTGACGTTAAAGTAATTTATATATTTATAACTTTTTGATATCAACGATTAGATAATTGTAGATTTAAAACTGCATACTGAAGATAGTTACATTTAGGACCGAAATGTTTACGTAATTGAATTATATTAAAGATAATTTCTCACAAAAAAGATCCAGTGTAGTGGTATATGCTCATTATTTATCTTAGTTTTATTTAAATTAATCAATAATTATTTAAAAAGCCCATAAATGAAAAACACAAAAAAACACTGAAAGATCTCTTACATTTTCAGTTATTGCTGGTACATCACAATCACTATCAGTGACAGAAGTTTCTGTTGCCGAAATGAGATGTTTTGAAGGAGGAATACTCACTCGTTTCATCTTGATATTTTTCTTAAGATCTTCTAATGAATCTATACAAAAAACGTACAATTTTGCAATATTTTTCAGTATGTCGTATGTGTTCAAAAATATACTCAGATGAATTAAAGTGGATTAAATTATACATGTATTTCAGTTTATTTTACTATATGGTACTTTTCTATATCAATTTTTTTATACTGTAATGCTGATTCTACAATGAGTCGGTAGTCAGTGGCTATGTTTACACCGTGCGCTTAGTCCATGATCAATACGATAGATCTTTGTTTAATCTACAGGATAAACAATGACATCTATTGTATAGGCCCTAAATGCATGGTGTAAAAGTAGCCAGAGTCCTAAGTCTTATCGGTAAAGTTGACCAGTAACCAAAACTTGTACGACTAATGGGATTTCTATAATAAGCCATTATCTAAGTTTCAAGTATATTAAGTCATAAGAAATTGACCACTCACAGTCGATTATTCTTCTCATATTTGATTATGATTGGTCAATTTCTTATGATTTAATACTTGAAACTTAGATAATGGCTTATTGTAGAAGGCCCATAACACTGATTGGCCAACTTCACCAATTAAGACTTCTGACTACAGGCTCATTGTAGAATCAGCTTAATAGACAAAAAATTTTTGCGAACTTACCATTGACAAAAAGAACATGTCCGTCCATTACTTCCTTCGTCAAAGGATTCATAATTTTGTACAGTTTTTTACGATCAAAATTCTTTGAGTCAAATCGCTTGATACTTGACGATAACACAATCTTTAAAGCTCGATTACCGGATCCTGACTGTCCTGATGAGTCCATGAAATTTACGTATGCATACATTTTCCTGTAATAAAATTTTTTTTGTAACGAATGCATTTTTTAATCCAATTTAGGGTCGGTTGTTCCACCTTTTGGGAAATTTTATAAGTATATATCAGTATCCGGAAAAAGATTGAAATAGATTCATTTGATTATTTCTGAATTCAAATTCTTGATTTTTTGAATCCATTTCAATCCATTCAGTGTTTGAATCTATTTTAATCCATGACTTGGAATTGAAACTATGAGATTCCTATTCCTTTCAATCGAAAAAAAGTTTTACACAAAAATGTGTCACGCAATCCATTTTAATCTATGACGCGGTATTGAATCTATAGAATTTGTATTCCTTTCAATCGAAAAAAAATTTTACGCAAAAATATGTCACGCAATCCATTTTATAATCTATGACGCGGTATTGAATTTATAGAATTTGTATTCTTTTCAATCAAAAAAAAGTTTTACGCAAAAATATGTCACGCAATCCATTTTAATCTATGACGCGGTATTGAATCTATAGAATTTGTATTCCTTTTAATTAAAAAAAAGTTTTGCGGAAAAATAAGCCATGCAATTCATTTTAATCCATAACATAGGATTAAAATGACATAATTGCTATTCTTTCAATCCAGAACAGATTCGAGAACTTCGAATTCAGGGATGGACCTATAATAAGTGATTGAAAAGGTTTTATTCTTTTCAACAAAAAAAATTTCGCGAATCATGAATCCATTTTCATTTATGACACAGGTAGAAAGTTATACATTTTTACTTTAACAATGCACAGAGATTTGTTATGAATTAAAAAATAATACATATGAAATTGCTTTTTAAAATATCAATACAGTATTTTCAGAGTAGGTATGTTTTAAAATTTAATGCATAAGTGAATATAGTATATTAATGTACACTTTATATTCTCATTTACATGAAAGGAATTATGATATGTAAGGAATTATGATATTAAAAATAATACAAACATATTTTTCGACATTTATTTATAATGAAAATGTAATAAAAAATTATTTTTAATTTTGCGGAAGGTAATCATACTTATGAATATTATAAGATTATTTTATAAAAGATGAAGAATTATTTTATAATTATAAACAAATATTTGAAACATTTTTTAATGTTTTGCGTGTTATATAATACGATATATGCAAAATATTAATCAATTTCGATCACGTTTGGCATGTTACATACAAATTTTTCTTCACCTAAATCAATAAGTACCATTTTACATAATATATCGTCAATAGGAACGAGTAAGCGTTCAGCATCATCCATGAAATATACTTTCCATATATGTGGCATTTCAATGTCACCTATAAATTTATCCATGATATTATCTGCGTTTTCTTCAAGTTGATATAACACTAATTCTTCGACAGTTAAGACTGTGACTGCAAAATGACACTTATTGTGCTTGATAATTATATCGCTTATTTGAACTATTTTTTTACATTTTAATTGAATAACAGAATTATTCCATTTCTTAAATCGACTATAATGTTTGGTTTCATATACCTGTTTTTTATATAGACATTTTCCAAAACTTTGATGCGTTACTGTATCATTGTTCAATAAAAAACTTTTTTTTTTATTGAACAATGTCACTTCATCAATTGTGATAGCACTTTTAACGAATCGACCTTTCGAAAACAATTGTTTGCTATAATCTTTTACATTATTCGGTGCAGATGAGTTATCTATTTTTATAATATACGATAAAATTTGCAATGATTTTTTCGCTATTTGCTGTTCGATACCTTTCGGTCCGTTAATAAGACGTTTCAAAAAATAAATATTGTTTTCGAAAGGAAATGTGGATGTTGCCCACAAAGGTCCCGACATTCTTACAGATTTTACGGCATGGAGTAACATATGTACGTTAAATCGCATCATTTCCTTTCCGTATAACATTTCGAATACTGCTACAAATATCATAATTATTTTTTCGCATTCATCGAGTTCATTTTGTGTGATTTCTGTTTTTGATAAAATAAATGTACATTTAACAAGTAAGGCGTAATGACGAATGTACTTCTGCGAAACATAACCTAAGCATACTGGTATACAGTAATATAAATGCCATGACCTCCAATCTTTCGCTTTATAATTAGTATAGTTTAAAATTGTATGAGGTAATTTGTGCAAGTCATAAGGCGGTTGGATCTGTAACAATCTTTTATCAATCTCTTTTTTAATTTGTCTCGACAATCCTACCTCCGGTATTTTAACCCACAATTCCCACAAGTGTTTCACTGTACCTAGAAGTATGGTATGCATATAATCAAAGGGGAAGCCCCACACCATATTAAAATGGGAAAGTGAATTAAATACTGATTGGCCTTTCACGCCTCGTGATCTAATTAATGAACCACTTATAGAGAATTCTTGAACGTCTCGCATATGGGATTCGTCAGTTCTTATTTCTGAACTTATATTTTCAAAAGGATATCGCATTCCATTTATATACGTTCCTTTTTGGTAGCAAAAACTACAACCGAAATAGCCATTGAATTTAAGGCGATATTGAAGCAATGGTCGGGTAACGGAATCCGTCGAAAAACATAAAACAATTGGTTTAAATAAAATGGCCAAATCATCGCTGGTCATACGTAATAAAATACCGTTATCCTGTAAATCAATAGTTTGTTGTATAAACGATTGAATGTATAAGTTCATAAGTTCATGAGTGGGTTCATGTTTAACAACCATTATGCCTCCTAACAAAATGTATTTAAATCGAATATTCGCTGGTAAATCATTTAAAATAAATGAGAGCGGCCAAATACTACGCTTTGTCTTGTTACCTACAGGTGCACCATCTGTGCTACCGTTGTAACTTAGGATATTATTCATAGATTTAATCAAACTCTCGTACAATTCTCCATTACATATATCGCGAATACATTCACGTTGGGTCAAAGACTTGTTTGACATTAAATTTTCAAATAATGCTAAACGAACGTTATCAGCTTTTAAAAGTAGTTCTATTTGGTACCGTAAGTCAATTGTAAGAAAATAATTATCGCACGATAAAGTGATATTGTAGCTTGCACAACAAGATTCACAAAATACTGTTGTTCGTTTAAATTGTTTTTTTGTACTGCGATATGTCTCAGTGCAACACTTCGTACAATAAAAATGAAACACTATCTTATCATCTGGAGGATCGTTTCTGGTCTCGAAATAATAGTTCGACACAGTAAACTCATTGAAATTCGGACCAGCGCAAACTTTGAGGAGCTCGATCAAATTTTTACGCGCAGCAATTGACAGTCTAAAACGCAAAGAGTATCCGGCGACCATAGTCATGACATCATCGACAGTTAAGCCAGCTTCTTTAAACATTATTTTATTATTGCGAATCGGTCCTTCTGTACGCTGCAATGAAGTATTCTGTCCATTGTCACTATAAACACTTTCTTTGCTAGTTTCAGTTTCATTTTCACTGAGTGCAGCTTCATTTTCACAGAGTATAACTTCATTTTCACTGAGTGTAGCTTCATTTTCATTGAGTGTATCTTCAAGAAGCACATTGTTTTCATTTGGTTCAGCCTCATAGGGAAATTCCTCTACAAAATCAGTCATTCTGTTTAAATAAGTGGAAGAAGAGAATGATGCTTCTGTAGCGCAAGTATCTGAAAATTCATTACTTATTTTATTCGTCTAAAAATAATTAAATTAATATATTTTAGTAATGAAATTTGTAAAACTTATAATAAAATATAAGGAACTACAAATTATACTTGTATGTATAAAATAAAGATTAAAAGTCATAGAATGGCAAAAAATTAAACATATGAAATTTTATACATATTAAGAAATAAAAAATGGAGATTAAATTAAATAAAAAGAAATAAAATTAAACTAAAAAATGAAATGTAATTGAAACAAAAGAGATTTATCTTTTAACTTTTAAATCTAAATATACGTTTTTAAAAAAGAATACACATATAAATCTGTAAGTACATTTTTTCAGAAAAATGCACAAAAGTACATATAAAAATCTATACTGATGGAAAGAGCGCAAGAAGTTAATTATTATCAAAACGAGAGAGCAATAAACATTTTTTGTCCAACTTTTCCTTCACTCTATAGCCTAGTTTACATCGAGCACTTGATATGCGTACTAACTATAAGTTACTTTCTATTAAATTATTTTAATTTCAGAAATGTATTTAAAGAATAATGTATAAAATTGATACAATACGCATCAAAATATTTAACTAAATACATTTATTGTGTATACATTTACATATATTGCTGAAATTAAGATAATTTAATAGAAAGTAACTAGTTAGTACTCGTATCAAGTGCACGATGTAAACTAGGCCTATATAATAAGTAATCTTTCTGTAGGCGCATATTCAATTTTTATACATTAATTCTTTATGTGTATACTTTTCCATAAATAACTTATTTAAACTGCTAAAATTTGAGGATAAAAGGTCGTCTAGGCTTAAAATGAGTAATTACCGTGATCATAGGATCTTCACGTTATAAGCAAGAAAAAATACATGAGATTTCTGTATAACATCTTTAAATAAAGAGAATTCGTTTAAAATAAAATAATGAGATAGTTTTTAACTTAAGACATTTTGTTTAATATTATTTTTATATTTAACTCTCCAAATATTTTACCTTCATGTATGTTCCTTTTTCTTATGTGTGCTAAACCTGCCTCACATTTTCTGTCCCAAGTTCTACGCGTTGCTAACGATACCATTGAGTGCTGATAATATGGATCTAAACGAGCTTTATACCTTTTTCTTTTCTCCTTATTATTCTCGGCCATAATGAACAATGCACTTGTTAAATAGAAGACCCTAAAATGCTTTCATAATAACAATTATATTAGTATTACTAATATTTAATATTTTTTATATATAATATTTAATTGTTTATCAATTAACAATAAATTAAGTTAATACTGTGACAGTTTTGTATATTGAAACTAGAAACTGTATAATAAAATCTAGCTACGAATAATTTTGTCAAAACAAGAGAGAAAAAAGATTACATAATTTCTTTGGTAAAGGTATAGAATATCCCACTTACCTCAAATTTTGATAAAAATATGCACGACTTTGGTTTCTGTTACCAATCTGCTGGCAAAGTATGTCTATATAGCATATTTCTGACAATTTCTAACAATATCAGATAATGCAAGCTCTGGGGATACACAATTTATGCCTTTCTGCAATCAAAAATTGGTAGCAGGCTCTGGTCAAAATCTGTTTCCACAAGCTTAGCTATCAGAATAAATAAACCTAACCTAACCTCCTACAATTATAAAAAAAGAAATCGTCCGGCCGCTATTACAGGTAATGTAAAATTACAGATAATGTAAGATGTGTAAAATCGTATGTC
Source organism: Cyphomyrmex costatus (assembly GCF_001594065.2). Lineage (NCBI taxonomy): Eukaryota > Metazoa > Arthropoda > Insecta > Hymenoptera > Formicidae > Cyphomyrmex > Cyphomyrmex costatus. The sequence goes on from NW_017276214.1 coordinate 1,200,706, forward strand.
GCAAACAAATTAATCGGTACGTATTCTATATATAATCCTTGTAAGTCAAAATGGGTTACGAATTTCAATTTATTTTAATCTATTTCAATCCTTTTTAATCCATTATTCTGTTTATTGGAGAATCAAATGGCACACACAACGCGAACGCCGCAGAGATAAACGATTATGTAATTGCAGTAAATGATAAAAAAATAAATACTAATTACCTATCCATCTCTTCGCTACCGTACGATATCTACTAGCAGGAATGCCGTGTACATACTACACACACAACGCGATGAGGTGGTAAACAAGCAAGAACAAGAATCCGATATTCTTTTCTTTTATGCTCTAAGCAACGGTCTGAATATATGGGGGTAAGAACGCATTTGAATAAGCGTCGCACAAATGTTCCACACGCCAACCAATATTGAATATTATTAATTCGAATTTTCATGCAGATACCGGCGTTTTGGCATCAAGTGTTGATTGGTGAAAAACAGATGTTAGGGGAAAAATTTACCAATCAGCGCTCAATGTCAAGCGCCAGTATCTACATGATTCGAGTTAATATTCAATATGGCTGTCGTCAGGCGTAATCAGCGCTATATTCAATTGCGTTCTTATTGTACGTGTAATTGAGTTGGTTGGTATAGTACATATTGTGTGCTCGATCATTCACGAATAGTTTACGAAGTGCGTTACTCAAACATATTCAGACAGTTGTTTAGAAAGCGATTTGAGCCATTAAATAATTGAGAAGAAGAAGTTGCTTAAAGTTGCTACACAAAAGCAAAGAGTGTCGTCGGATTCTCGTTCTTGATACGCACGCATCGCATTGTGTATACACTACAGCATTCCTGCAGAGAGGTAAACAGAATGATGGATTAAAATGGATTGAAGTAGATTGAAATGGATTGAAATTTGTAATTCATTTTAATGTATTTCAATCTATCAGAATGTGTATTTGTAATGGAATAACTTTTCTGAGATTCCATTGCATTAAGGGCCAGTTGTTTCACCTTCCGGTAAATTTTACCTGTTAGGTAAATGTGGCGATCCGCGCAAGTGATTGGGTAATCTTGTTGAGTCCAGTAGTAGGGGCCGGGACGCGAAACGCAGCAGTGGATGACAATATTTTCGCATAGACTCAGCATCCGAGAATGAATTAAAATGGATTGGACATTTTGTCTATTCGAATTCGCGTATTTTAAACAGCGAAAACTTTTTTTTGGATTCAATTAGATTCAATTGGATGCAACTGGATTGAAAAACTGCGTTTCCCATTCAAAATTTTGAATTATACAGTATTCACTATGGTCACAAACGCACTGAAAAAGCTGATATTATTTTTGATTGAAAAGTATACAAATATGCTCCATGCAATTCCTATAAATGAATAAAAACATATTCGGATTGAAAAGGATTCATTTTAACATTCATGAATCCGTATTTCTGAAAATCTGAATCCATTTTAATCCATTTCAATCCATTCTCAGATACTGGAGCTTATGGTCTCCCAAAGATCCACAAAGAAGGTTATCCACTTAGAATGATAACACAGCCCAACACAATTTTGTTGACTTACAAGTAGAAGTCGATTCCGATAGGATTTTTTCTGCAGAATCCAAATATGCCTATAAAAATATTGAATTGGCTCTAGTTTTTAAACAACTGAAGATCAAAAGGGTCAAATCACACGATTTTGCCAAATTTTGATATCAAAAAGGAACGAGCAACAATAAAATTGTCTTCCCATGACGAAAAGAAAGCTCGAGTATTGTTCTTTCAAGATACGGAATATGAAATTGGATGCAGTGAATTTTACACATGTGTTTTCGTGTGTATGTGTGCGTGTTCCTGCTATCGGCATTACGGAAGGCACGGACGTAGTAGACTTGTAATCCGTTCGGGGCACTGCATTAACGTGAATATTCTCCTCGCCTCTCACGTGTGTGCGTGTCAGTATGTGTGTGTGTGTTTGTGTGTGTGTGCGCGTGTGCGCGCGTGTGTGCGTGCGCGTGCGTTCGTCTGACACACACACACACACACACACACACACACACACACACACACACACACACACACACACAC
>NW_017276214.1:1204142-1215431 GCF_001594065.2 Cyphomyrmex costatus
TTCATTTTATATTTTAGTTTCAATTAACTATTTGCTATTTGTTACATATATATTTAATTCGAAGAAAATATATACAATAATTACATTTCGTTCAGTACTTAATTACCTTCCACATGTACGCTTGAAATGATTATATTGAAACTATGGATTAAAACTTAAAAACTCGATTTAAAAAAAAGTGCTCACTCTTCGATTTTAATATTTATTGCAAAATGGTCCTGAAATGTTCCAAAACCAATTCCAGAAGGAAAATCAGAGGTGCAGGAAAGTCAGGGTTGAATTCAATCGAGGACCACCGTGATTTTTTAATTATTTTGAGAAAAAACTGATTCTTAATTTATAAATAGTCTTAAAAATAAAAAATTATCTGGAATTTTTTAGATGAATTGTCAGATAAATTTATCTATATTATCTAGATTAATTTAAATGTAATCATCTTTATCTTATCTAAGATAAATTTCCAAATTTTCATCTTATCTTTATCTAGCTAATTTTAAAATCATCTATGCACAATACTGTCAGCTGCATTAACAGCCCTAATTATCCACTGGCATATTTCTTTAAAACCATCATTGAAAAAAGCATAAACAATAAAAATAATTTGGGATATATTAAAAATAGTTTCAATCTTGTTGAAAAATTAAATGGAAGACCAGCAATAAAAGAACATAAATTTGTTTCTTTTGATATTGTTTCTATGTATAGAAACATTCCAACAGAATTAATAATCAAAAGTATTGAGAAAAGATGGGACACAATAAAAAAACATACTAACATACCTATGGTTGACTTTAAAAATGCTATTTCGATCATTCTAAATTCAACATATTTTGTTTTTGATAGTACATTTTATATTCAGAATCATGGTTTACCAATGGGCTCACCACTTTCACCTATTTTAGCAAACCTAGTCATTGAGGATCTGGAATATCAAATTTTTTCAACTATAAATTTCACTATTCCAATTTATTACAGATATGTAGACGATATATTATTATACCTACCTAACAATTCGATAAGCGATTATACTCTTGATAGATTTAATTCGTATCACAGCAGAATTAAATTCACATTAGAAGATAATCAAAATGGCTTTATTAATTTTTTAGATATAAAAATAGATGTGGAAAGCGACAGGATTATATTTGATTTATATAAAAAACCAACAAATTCAGGAAGATATTTGAATTACCTATCAAATCATCCGGATTGCCACAAAATATGGAGTAATTTATTGCTTAATAGATAGAATAGAACGAATATACAGGACTCTTAGTATTAAAAATTGTCAATGAAATAAAAAGGCAATTAAGAGTCAATATTATATGTGTGAACTAATAAACCATTCAATGTATTATAAATTAAAATAAAATAAAAATAAAAATAAACTAAAATTCACACTAAAAATGCGCACGCAAACAAAAATCAAACCATAACGTTTCGGCTGCATATTCGAGCCATCCTTAGATGTACATATAAATATTAATTAACGCAGTAAAAGATCTTTATTTAACGCAGAAAAAACAAGAATAAAACTATGATGGAGTGTTATGTTCTAAAACGTTGAGTATTTCCACAGAGAGAACAATTTAGCTCATCAAGCGATTGGAAGATCGTTTGTGATGTATCCCTGTGGTCAGTGGCGTAGCCAGGGGGGGGGCTGTGGGGGCTACAGCCCCCCTCGAAATTCTTAATAGTTTCAATAATTTTGTAGTTTATTTTAATATTTAAAGAAATATAATTTTTTTAAACGTTTAAATTATTGCCAAAAACTTAGCGCACCTGTTTTTTATAAAAAAAATTTGAGCGTTTCTAGTAACAAAGTAAATCTGCAAAAATAGAAACACGGTTAACATGCAAGGCAAGGGCAAGGGCCTTTATCCGCTTTATCGGTACATGTCAACTACACTGAAAAAACTGTTTTGCTGTCGCAGCCCAATTTTGTGCTAATCCAGCAACTCACTTGGCCTGGTCAAACACAGCACAAGCTCTTCCGTGGTTTAGCACAAGTCTTTGGCTATTTTCGACATATAGGTATTATATTGCGCACGGAAAACAAAGGCTCGGAAAAAAGCATTAATTCAATAAATGCTGTTGACTTAAATTCGCTGTTTCTGAGGTGAAAAATGCATGAAAAATTCTGAAATTTTAACGATACATTCACAAGATACTAGCAAAACCGATAGGCAAACCGAAAGTGCCAAAATGTTTAACGAATTTTTAATATTAATTAACGAAATCGAGGTAAATTTAATGCGCTCGAAATTTGCGGTTTCCGAACTTTACCAAGGAAAAGTGTGTGACAAAATTCAAGTTAGCGAAAACTTCCAGTGAGAAAGTTGTTCATCAATGAATGAAGAAGGTTTCTACGAAGTTTTAAATTTTTTGAAACTAAAATTAGTGAATTAGGCACTATTTTCCAAAAAGCGCGTGGCGCATTATGGTCGACCGGCATGTCACACTTCTTGGAAAATAATGCATAATTAACACATTTTAGTTTCAAAAAATTTTAAACTTTGTAAAAACCTTATTCATACATTGATCAACAACTTTCTCACTGGAAGTTTCCTATAACTTGAATTTTGTAACACACTTTTCCTAGATAAAGCCCAGAAACCGCAAATTTCGAGCGCATTAAATTTAGGTCGATTTTATTAATTAATATTAACAATTCATTAGACATTTTGGAAATTTCAGTTTGCCTATCTGTTTCGCTACTATCTTGTGAATATATCCTGAAAATTACCGAAAAAACAAAAAAAATAATAAGATTACAAAAAAAAATTAAAAAAAAATAAAAAAAATAAAAAATAAAAAAAACATGGAGCCAGAACCCATCACGTCCTCGTCGTTGGCTCTGGGTCGCGCTAAGTGTGGGTAATATTTTATGTGCCATGTGCGTAATTAATAGTTAATAATTATAACAAATTTAAAGCTACAGCTCCCCCCGAAACTTTTTCCTGGCTACGCCACTGGTTGTGGTACTAATGAGGACACAAAATTAACGTTATATTAATAAAATAATGTGACAAGACCTGTTTAAGTTATTAAATCGAGATTCTATATATACAGATATACGCGTATCAAAGCACTTGCGAGAATTTTTGCGAATGTCTATAGATCTCTGATGGCGGGTCGACGTAGTAATATTCTTCGCAATATTTATTTTAAAGTAATATATGTAATTTCAACCCCCCCCCCCCCCCCTATTAAATTACTACATTTTTTAACAAAATTAATCAACTATTTGGGGTGACTTTTCAGACTATTAGAATTACATTTCAAGACCGACGATTGTTCGGCGCGCAATTTGGGGGGACTACGTATATTTACTTCCATATAAATATTGCGAAGAATATTTACGTCGACTCGCCATCAGAGGTCTATTGATATTCGCAAAAATTCTCGCAAGTGCTTTGATACGCGTATATCTGTATATATAGAATCTCGATTGAATAACTCTCCCAGGCGTCTAAAAGGTAGGCTTCCACTACAATACCTTACTGATGAGTCCAGTAGTGGAAGCCGGGACGAAACACCAAAAATTACGTGATATATTCAAAAGAGAATAAAATCACATATATTAATGTCCTAAATTTAAATAATAGAACTCTCGAGAATGTCAATAACAATAAACAAACAGGCCAATGAAAGTCAAAAACTGCGGTAGTTAGTGCGAGTTTAAAATTATATTGTAATAAATAATTTTAAACTCGCACTAACTACCGCAGTTTTTGACTCTCATTGGCCTGTTTGTTTATTGTTCTTTATAAATTATTTTTAATTTTTTGTCTTACCTTTTACGAGAATGCTGGAGCTCGTTTTCGTTCCTTCGCATTAGTTGCACACAGAACAAAAATTCCTTGAATAAAAAAATTCCTAATATTGAGCACTATAAGATTATATAAACATATGTATATTAGAAAATATACATATGTTTTATAATAAGACAGGTTCTACAAATACTAGAAACTTTTTAGGACCGTATAACTGATAAACAATAATAAACTGTCTCTGTTAAATTATTTAAAAAAATTTCTTAATTAAAATATTATTCTTACACTGCACTGTGAGAGAACTGATGAGAACTGGCACTTTAAAATCAAGATGTTAAATTCACGAGTATTTATACTAACGGGGTAGTTCTTAGAAGCGTTGACTGGGAAAAAACTGAGAATTTTGATTGGTCAAACCTTCCACTGAGAACTTGATTGGCCAACCTACCACTTTTCATACGAGATCTTTTATTCATCGGAAAAATACCTGTTATATCCTCTTATGCGTGGATTTCCCGGGATAAGTATTATCCGCAGAACTAATTTTGGACATTGCTCTAATTTCAATTTTAACGACTGATTCTTGTAGAAAATTTCATATCGCATCTTTTTTGTATTTAAATTTGTCATTTTTTTTGTTTTCAAGTTATAAACAAAAAAAGTAATTTTTAAATGAAAAAAGGGTCTAGCCGAATAAGCACATGAAAAGTGTCCCCAAGCCAAATCCAATTTTGAGTACCTACCATTGTTAAGTTCGATAAAAGATAATTTTACACCAAATTGTAATCTGCTAAATCTATCCATGCTGCAGTTATAATGAAAAACGTCAATTTCAATTTTTATTTTTATTTTCCTATCGTATGAATTAAAAAATCTGAAAAAATTTGACACACTTTTTAGCATGATATTACATCTAAAAAGAATTTTTTTAGATTTTTTTACGATAAATGTGAATTTAAATAAAAATGAAAAAAATTTTAAATGCATATTTTTTATTGAAAATATTCGAGTACTGTCTTCAATAAATTATGGTGAATTAATCATTCCCTAATAAATGAAATATGGCGTATTCATATATTTTAAAGGTGTGGAGCATTGTTTTAAAAATTATAATTCAGTTTTTTGATTTTTAAAACAATGTTCCACACCTTTAAAAAATATCATGCTAAAAAGTGTGTAAAATTTTTCAAATTTTTTAAAATCTTTTTTGTATTTAATACTTTTTATTTGTATTTTCCCGCCAGAAATATATTTAATTTAATATTAATGTATATAATATAATATTATTATTATTATATTATATTATTATTATAAATATAATAATATAATAATTATAATTTATAATTAAAATTAACAATAAACCTCCCAGGTTAAGAATAAATTGAGCAATAATGGTTGTTAAATATATCTATAAATCCATTATAATGATAACACTAATATACGGTACGTTTCGACTTCACAGAGCCGTTCACAGACTCCTCATCAGCCGTAAAAAACCCCTTATAATCCAGTTGACAATTATAGTCACTTTCGGTCTGTCTTATATGTGACTGGCGTAATGAAGAATACACTTGGCCAATTATATTTATCTCATATCTGTTTTTGATCAAGCAGTTCAATATCTTTTTTACGCACTTGGCGTATGTTTTTTCTTTTTTTAAAAAAAGGTTTTTAAGAGATTTCACTGCTTTCTGTTAATTTTGAAAACGTGATAATAATGTAGGAAATTTAAATCCTCTAAAAATAAATACAGATTCTATTTCTGAAATAGTTATTTTGTAAATTTATATTTATTTAATATTAAAGTTGTACTCGTACTGTATTGATTTAACTCGTTCATTGATACTTAATTATACTTAAGTTTATTTATACTTAATTTAGATGTGTTCTAAGAAAAATATATACGCGCTCTTTGCATTTCGTGGCCACTTACATATTTCAATTTTTAAATCGTTTACGGATGTTCATTTTGTACCTTTAGCTCGCAATAAATTTGTGTAATGTCCTTCGTTTATATTTTTACCATGATAAAGAATCGCACTGTTAACTTTATAAATATTATCACCGATACAAATTTTTGACGAAGGTATGGATTTTAATGTTAAGGTTTGTAATCTTTAAAACTTCTTCATTATTAACTTTAAATAATAATAATTGTAAAATAATAATAATTGTAAAGAATAATAAGTACACGTTTGGTCGTTGTTATACTAGTCTTTTCAAGTAAAGCAGTAGAATTACAATTTTTGCATAATTTTGATACATTATTCCAACGTGAAAAATTATATTGCATTAATTCTTCAAGATTATACAACTTTTTAAATTTACAGGTAATGCTAATAATAAACTATAATTTTTAATATTTTTCACATTATATAACTACATATAACTACAAGTAGAACATCGTATCGATATATTTAAATAATGTTCGATTTCATTTTTAATATTATTTGTATTACAACAGAGATGGGTAATAAATTCACCAACATCTTGCTGAAAATTACTAAGATATTAGTCACCTGCTAATTGACGCAATGCAATTATATTAATAGTTTTATTGTTTGCATAAGACTCGATTAACTTTCTCATTATATTCGTATATTCAAGTTGAAACAATGACGTTCTGAGCGTAGGCGAATGAAATATACATTGGAGCGAAGCATTAGCATAATAAGATACATTATCAGTATTAGGAAGGCCTCTTAAACACCATGAAGTGTAATCAATATCATCTTTATTTTTAATTTGACATTCTAAAATATTTTTCGATAATGCCCATTGTAAATCATGCACCTTTTGAACATGTTGCTTTGAAATATTTATATTTAAAAGATCTGGTCTATATTATAATCGCAACCTATATTATATTCTATTATAGTTAATTCATTTGCTTTCACAGATGAAGGATCATAATTTATAAGATATAGTCCATTTAAATTAGTTACTCGTGAAAGAGCAACGTATATACTTGTCCATAACTGAATATAGAATTTCCAGTTTCTACAATGGCATATTTTAAACTCAATCCTTGACTTTCATGAATAGTCATACCGTAACTTAAGCATATTGAAAATTGTTTTCTTACAACATATCTATCCATTACTTCAAACTTAACGCTAACACGTTCTAATACATGTTCTACTCCCGAAACTATTATTTTTATTTTATCTATTTCATTATTATTTCGTATGAATGATGTAATTGTACCAATTGCACCATTTACAAGACCTAAAGTAACATCGATTTCTTCTAATCATTATACGTGCGCCGAGTTTTACAATTATAATTTTCGCTAATCCAGCTGTTCGAGAACTGTCTTCATCATTCTTATTTAATATATCTTTGAAATTTTTTTTTTAAATATGTTACACAATCTGTTATATCTTGAGCAATGAGTTCTACTTCATCCGAAAAAATTCGATTTAACATTGCAGTGTTCAAAGTATCACATAATGCACAAGTTGGAAGTAAACAAACTGTATCCAATGGCAATTTTTCCAAATAATTACATAATTCATATAATCGACCATCACAAGTAGTCTCTGTAAATTGTATTTTTCTTGCATTTAAAACAGCTGTATCCGAATCTGTTACAATTCCTAACCGTATTCTCGATAATATATTTCGATAAGAATTATCATTTTGTTGTCGCATATTAATTTGCAATTCATCATATTTAAATAAAGACCATAAATTCATTGATCCCATCCCTCCAACATATTTTTCAATTTTTGTTGTTGATAACTCAATAAATGGTGGTTCCTCATGCACTGGTGGAAGTTGCAAAAGATCTCCAAATAGAAGTATATGTTTTTCACCGAACCATCCATTATCTGATTCATCAGTATTAAATATTTCTGTTAATCGGAGATGTATGTACATTAAAGTAATATTTGAAATCATTGAAACTTCATCGATAATTATTAAAGCAACGTTTTTAAGTTCTTCTCGTATAAATTTAAGAACTACATCAGAAAGTTGTTTGTATTTGGCAGTACGACCATGTTCTACTGGTAATTGAAACAACCTGTGAATAGTAAGTCCATCAATATTGAAAGCAGCTATACCAGTTGGTGCAATTATTGCTGTATCTTTTTCAACGTATTTTTTAATCCAACTTCTAATAGTTTTTATCAAAAAACTTTTTCCTGTACCACCCTCACCGTTTATATATAATCTAAGAATTGCACTATTAGATAATATATACTAGCAGTAACTTTATCAAAAATTCGTTTTTGATCAGAATTTAATTGCGCTATCATTTCATCAACATTATTAACTTCATATTTGTCGCCAACATCTTTAAAATCTCTCATAGCTCCTTCAAGTTCTACAGGAACACATTCTAATACACAATTATTAGAATTATCATTTTCATTTTTCGTACCTTCTAATATTTTTTCTTCAATTAATTCTTTCATATTATCCATACCTTGTTGAATATCAATCATTTTTTCATGATATCGAAGAGCATTTTGAAGTTCAAACTGTACTAAAGAAAATGCTTCTGCATAACTGTTACATACATTTTTTAATTCATCTATATTTCTCCAAGGTTTAAATAACAGTAATAACGCAAAGTAGTAACGCTCTGGTTGTATATGAACATTGTATCTATAATGATTGATAAGATATCCACGTTTACGTTTCTTTAAATATAAAAATTCATTGAGTACATAGTATTCTACATTTTTAGAAAATGGTTTAAATTTCGTAATATCATACCATTTTGCATAATCATATAAATTGGTACTAGTGGAGTGCAATTAGACAAAAAGCGGCTATTATTAAGAAATAATTCCACGCAGCATGAATTTCAATGAAACCTTTTGGATTATCTTCTAATTGGTATTAGAAAAAAAGTTTACCTCTTAAAAATGTGCGCTTTTTGAAAATTGTTAAAACATTTTGCAAAAAGTTTCACATTTTTACGGTAATAATTCAATATCTCGAGAAGTTAATCAAATGTGTCATTGAAAATGTGTATCCTTACGTTTCTGGGGTCGCTAAAAACGAATTTGATATTATTTTTTTAAAATACAAAATGGCGGATGTGTAATGACGGTTGCAAGCATGAAAATAATGTTTCTTTGACAATAATATTGCAGTATTTCGTCGTAATCGCATAAGGCAATTATAATTGAAATAAATGTGTGAGAGAAAAACATATTGTGTTGTTGATAAAAATTTATTATAATTATTATTATAGGGTAAGGTTGCCGATATCGCACCGGCTTCTAAATCGCACTACCTCGTCTAAAAAATCAGTTATTTTATTTACACATTTTCTTACGGATTATTTACAAACTATAAGATATTTCAACGCTGCTGCGTTACATTTGTGACATGAAATGCAGTAGAAGCCTTGTTATTTACGTAAATAAAAAAATCGTGATAGCGTTGCTATTTTTCATCATATTTCATAGCAAAAATGTAAAAAATATAAGTTAAATAATCTAATTTTCTACAATTCATCGTGTTTAAAACACTATTAGAATTAGATTAATTGAATTAAATTTTTTTTAACAATGTTTGTAAATTAAATAAATAAAATTTTACAAAGTGCTACTGTTTCCTCAATCGCACCACAATGTAGTGGCTTAAATCGCACCGCACATATTGCACATGCACATGTGCACATGTGCTTATATTTCAAAAGAATTTGAGTTTAAATGTAATTTTTCAATACAAAAAGTTTAGTTTTTAATTTATTTTCTCTATCCCCCCTCCATTTCCATCATTAATTACATTTCTTATATTTTTTCACATTTTATTTTTTTTTTATTATGTAAAAGTATATATTGTAAATATATATTATGGGTGCATTTCACTTAACGTCCGCAACGCTCATGAAATTATTTCATTGTCATTGTTTATCAAACAACCTATGGTGCGATTTAGGCAACGTGTTTCCAAAATCGCACTATTTACAGGTATGTAAAAAATCTTTATTTAAAATATTATAATAATAATAAAAAAATCTGAAAAAATTACATAAGAAAGAGAAAAGCTTACAGTTTATTACGCCACAAAAAAATTGAGAATATCCTTCTTACTTTCTGAGTTATAAGCCTTTATATGAAAAGTGGTGCGATTTCGGCAACCTTACCCTAAATCAATCGTAATTGTGTGTATTATGTATGTGTGTCCGAATATCGGGTTTGTATACTTGCGCTCGAATTCCTGCGCACAGCTGTTGAGAGCATTCGAGCAGCATCTATACAGATATATACATATATGCATATATATATATCTCAATAACTCTGTTACAAGGCAATATCTCTGTTACCGTTAATGATACGCGAAAATGTCTAAGGAAGAAATTGTTTGGTTCGGAGGGGAACATGTATTGGTCACCTTGTTTCTTTTCTAGGTGGAGGCGCTAAAAAAATATGAAGGTCACCTCCATTTTTTAAAATGGAATTATGTAATTTTTGTTAGATAACGTGATTCCTCTAATTATTTTGCATATAAAAGTATTAAGGTAGAGATACCAAAAAACCAATAGTTTTCGAGATATTTTACACTTTATTTTGATACACATTGACACAAAATGTTAAATAACTCATAAACTGTTGACTTCTTGATTATCGTACCTTAATACTTTTGTGAACAGAATAATGAGATAAATCAAATGGTGTAAAGAAAACACATAGTTGTGTATTTAAAAAATTATCCATTTTGTATACATATTTTTTTTAAAGCAACTGTGTTTTCTTTTAACAAATAATAGAATCTTATTTTACGACCGTACATTGTTAAACAATAACAAGAAAGAAGGAAGCACAAAGCGAAGCCTATCGGTCAAAGCTAGATCAAGATGCTTATTATCATTATGTGTGAATTTATATATTGCGTATGTAGTTCTCCCAATCGCGTGCCGAACATTTTTTCAGACTTACAACGCAACTCTAAATAACTACTCTAAATTAAGATCTAATAAGATGCTATAAGCATCGAAATTTGTTAGATTGTATTGTCAATCTAACTAAAGTGATATTACCGCGGTAGTTATTTAGAGTTGCGTTGTAAGTCTGAAAAAATGTTCGGCACGCGATTGGGAGAACTACATACGCGATATATAAATTCACACATAATGATAATAAGCATCTTGATCTAGCTTTGACCGATAGGCTTCGCTTTGTGCTTCCTTCTTTCTTGTTATTGTGTTTCCTTAGTAATACCCTGGTGGTCCTCACAAGCTTGGTTTCCGTTATTTTGTCGTCTGTTACTATTAGAGCCTTTGATTTTGTCGTTTCTCTTCTTTCTTTTCCTTTTAGGGACCGACATCCATTGTGGAGAACACTTTCCCTAGGGGTCGGGAGATTATCCGTAAAGTGTTCAAGAATCGTTTAATACCATCGTCGGCGATTATAGCCTTACTTGCTTCCTTGTCAGAAGCAACAATTAAGCAGTACTCCTACCCTCTAGGCGCCTGGTGGAATTTTTGCCAACGTAATCAAAAACCGCTGTTCTCTCTCTCTCTCTCTCTCTCTCTCTCTCTCTCTCTCTC
>NW_017276214.1:1215495-1228173 GCF_001594065.2 Cyphomyrmex costatus
CTCTCTCTCTCTCTCTCTCTCTCTCTCTCTCTCTCTCTCTCTTCGTAGCTCTCTTTCTGTAACATGTTGTCAAGGACATGTAAAACAAGGATGTCAGTTACTGTTTATCGTCAAGAAATTAAAATGTTATAACTAAGAAGAGGAGTATGTAGATCATAAATGTTTTATACAATAGAAATAAATAAAGATAGAATCATGACGACTTTCTGAGACCGTTCATTGTGAATATTGTAAATGGGATCTAGAAATATAATATAAATAATAATTTGATGTTCAACTGACATTATCTTAATGCATAAATGTTGATAAATCTTACACGTTTAAAGATTATTTTCAAAGATTTGAAGCTATTTAAAAAAATTGTATTAAGTCCTATTTGTATTCCAATTTTCATTCTGAACAATAAAAATTGTCATATGTTAATAAACAAATGCAAATTACGTCGTCATTTTACATCTTATTTATAGATTATTTATGATTTTCTTATAAATTATATATGAGTGGCTATATTATCCCCCCCTCCCCTATGGGATAAATGGCAAAATGCAGGGGTTTGAAAAAGTTATTTTTTAATATGGAAAATAAATTATTTTGGATTTCTAATATTTTTTTTACAGTAGTAGAGATGATACAAAGTTTTTATTTGTATAATTAATTTGCTTTAAACATAGTAAATAATAATTGATAAGTTAAGTTTTTGATAGGTGCGGCGTATATACCGGGTTTACCATAGGGTAGAATTATAATAATCTCAATAAGTCTTTATAAGGGTTGTGTGAAATTTTAGTTGACGGATCAAGAATCACAAAATAATTTGAAGCAGATATATGTGTTCGGGAAAGAGCGCGGGCAATGAAAACGACCAAACGCTTCATGAGGAAGCGCCTTGTGCGCAATTTATTTCGCGCCGTAGGAACACGGCGCTTTTGTTTTAATCATCTTCCTTCTTCTAAAAAATATTAACTAGTCAACTGCTTCTCTCCGTCTTTACGATTTAATTTAGGACGTTTCTTTTAAAGATGCGAACAAAAGTCCTTGATTTATTGATTGATCGCAGTGAGTGACATTTCATTTCACATTTTTGCAGCTTTCCAAAAGGGCTAAGGCAACGACATATATACATAGACAGAGCATTATGTTCTTAGCTTGAAGCCGGAAGTTGGCAGTTTAACTATAGACCCGTTGCATCTCTTTCTATCTTGAGAGAGAAAGAGAAGCGCTCTTGACAGTCGCAAGTGTAAATAAACAGGTCAGAAAGTGCGATCATAAACATATGAGATAAAATTATTTTATTTTGAAATAATGTTGTGTAAGATATCAATTAAGATCTGTGTGTCGGGCTGTGTAGCTCCGCGGCAAGGCGGTGGCTTTGTGTTTCGAACTACATATGAAGTTCTCGGTTCGAGTCCCGACTTATCGGAATCCCGCTGGGCCGAGAAAAAATGTCGGATGCTCGACGGGATGTCGGGACTCCCGACATCCCGTCGAGCGTCCGACATTTTTTCTCGGCCCAGCTTACAGTTGAAAATATATCAAATTTATTCAAATAATTATTATACAAACCTAATTATATTTAACTAATGATAGTAAAATTTATATTAATATAATCGAGTGATACATTTATCTCAACCTAACCTAACCAATTAACTTAGGCATCATTTATATAACATTCTTTTAAATTTGCTCAATGAACAACATTTTTTTCGTCATTTTCGTATTTCTCTCTGGGATCAACGGAATCAACAATATAATATGAGAAAGGTTATGTGCTCTTGACAACACTAGTCGCAGAAAGTGTAGACTAACGGTACAAGATTAAGGTTGGTTGGAAAGAATATAACTGAATATACCGCGAGATAAAGTGAGAAAACACGAGTCTACTTAAACTGTCAATTTTCGGCTTCAACCCCCATCACTGAAAAGCGGTTTATGTATATATGTCGTTGGGCTAAGGTAAGCGGCAATTTTTACATTTACCATCGGTTAGCGACTTGGCGCCGCTGACTCGTAAAGGCTTTTTCTAACTTTTATTTGTATGCCTGATGAACGCGCGGTCTCAGGCGACGGGTCACTCCCATCAATGGTCGTCCGATGATTTGGATCGGACAGGGCTACCGGATACTCACAATACATTCTGGGTCTGCCAAGGGACCGTCCTTAGCAGCACGTCATTCTCTTTGCAATCGCCCGATGACGGCTCGGACGCTAACTCACCCTTTCTCTCTGTTGGGACCGCTTTTAGCAATTCTCTTTTACAATCGCCCGATGACGGCTCGGACGCTAACTCACTCTTTCTCTCTCTTTCCTTTGATGACGTCAATATTCGATCTACGCTTGCATTCATTTGGAGAAGCTGTTCCGTGGACCGTGAAATCAAGGGCAATGGCAGACGCAACATGCTATGAATAATACCTGACTATATCTTTATAAAATATTATTAAAGTTATGTCAATCATAGATTTCATTTATATACAGGGTGTTTCCAAAATACCGCCCAGTATTTATATAGCGTTATGCCTGATAAAAAATTAAGTCGATTACTATTAGGAAATTTTTTTCCACCGTGCTTACCGAAGCAGTTATTATCGAGTAAAGATAATCCAACCAACGCCGTGTTTTAAACGGACGCACGTCGGTGAGCCGCGCGTCTAGTAGTGTGCATGAGCGCTCCGCCACGCCGGTACACCGCTGACTTCGCCGCTATCGCGCAATGTTCTCACATGTCATAGCAAAGTTACGAAAATTGACGATCAATGAATTAATATTATGTCGCGACAAAATAATAATTATACAAATTAAAATTATGTCACAATACTAATATAAAATTCAAATTCTTTTATTGTTAATAAATTCATAATAGCGTCAATATGGGGTTTATAATAAAAAGGTCACAACATCTTTATAATAAACAGAACTTTATAATAAAAAACAACATCTTTATAATAAAGAACAACAACAACAACAATTAGTTACAAATTACATTATTTACAAGTTTTATTACAGTAATTGCTCAAAATGAGCCCCACGAGCCTCAATACATGCTTCCGCACGAAGAATTAAATTTTGACGTACGCGTCGAACCATTGGTTCATCGATGGTTTGAACGGCTACTTCCATTCTTCCAATAACTTCTTCCGGTGAAGCAGGCTCCGTTTCATAAACTATTTTCTTTAGATGACTCCAAAGGAAAAAGTCCAGCGGTGTCAAATCAGGTGATCTAGTAACAATCTTCTTTTAAATATTAATTCTTTTAAAAAAGAAGAATATAGAAGAAAGTATTTTAATATTAATTGTTACTAGATCACCTGATTGAACCAATCGATGAACCAATGGTTCGATGCGTACGTCAAAATTTAATTCTTCGTGCGGAAGCATGTATTGAGGCTCGTGGGGCTCATTTTGAGCAATTACTGTAATAAAACTTGTAAATAATGTAATTTGTAACTAATTGTTGTTGTTGTTGTTCTTTATTATAAAGATGTTGTTTTTTATTATAAAGTTCTGTTTATTATAAAGATGTTGTGACCTTTTTATTATAAACCCCATATTGACGCTATTATGAATTTATTAACAATAAAAGAATTTGAATTTTATATTAGTATTGTGACATAATTTTAATTTGTATAATTATTATTTTGTCGCGACATAATATTAATTCATTGATCGTCAATTTTCGTAACTTTGCTATGACATGTGAGAACATTGCGCGATAGCGGCGAAGTCAGCGGTGTACCGGCGTGGCGGAGCGCTCATGCACACTACTAGACGCGCGGCTCACCGACGTGCGTCCGTTTAAAACACGGCGTTGGTTGGATTATCTTTACTCGATAATAACTGCTTCGGTAAGCACGGTGGAAAAAAATTTCCTAATAGTAATCGACTTAATTTTTCATCAGGCATAACGCTATATAAATACTGGGCGGTATTTTGGAAACACCCTGTATATTACTGTTTAAATTGTATTAAATATAAAATTTATTAATGATTATTTATCTTGCTAATCGTTTTCATTTACGCTCCGCCAATCAAATTCTTTCATCCGTTAGTTTTAATGAACAAACATATTACGTCCTAAAAATATCTATAAAAAAATTCTATTAAAAAATTAAAATTGACTATCATATATGTATAATTCCTGTTTACTTTCTCTAATTTATCTCATCATACCGTTTTTAAAACAGATTGTATCTTGTTACAAATATTGTTACACAACAATAATAAATTAACTCCAAAATTATTCTAAAAACTATCTAAGACTAAAAGATATCTTTTTCCACTATTACAGTTAAATTGCAATTTGTAATGCCAAAAACTAACAAAAAATGCAAAAAGAGATAAAAAAATTTACCTACGGGTTTTACTTTCTCAAATGTTATTGTAATGTCCGTAATGTGACGCGATGCTTTTTTTCGTAAACGATGTCACAATAATTTAATTTAATATCAGTAATCTACAGTAAAAAGAACTTCATAATGTGCGCATTAACTTCGTTATACTACGTAAAATATTTTATCAAAGTCATCAGCTTCAACTCAAGTCGATACGTTAAATATAGATATAAATGTAGATTTCATCCATAAAATACTTTGGAACTTAACATAAAGACTTAATATTACAAGAATAGTTACTTTCATAGTCGTTTATGCTCTTGAATAATACATACGTAGATACACGTAAAAAATTTACTCTAGCAATCTACTCTAGATCATCTGTGTATACGTATTTATTACGTCGCTCAATACTTATTATTTGATATAAATATGTACTTTATCCTTCTCAATATAAGCACATTACAATATAATTCTCCGATAGTTTTTAAAGGATCTGTACAAACTATTTCTGAAGCTCTTATAAAAATTATTAAAACACACATACGTTTTTGTCTCTTGTGCAACAATAATTAATTCAAGTTATTAGCTAAAAACTATGACGAAAACGCTACAATCATCGATGAAACCGTTATTTATTATTAGTTCATTCTACTGTTTAGGCTTATTTGAGTATCCACTTGGACAACCTAAGCTGCATTTCTCTTGTCTGTATGTTTTGGTCGTGTGGAGCACTTTTATATACACAGTTTATTATCCATACTGGTCATATATATGGCAGCATGATTTAAAAAAAGTTATAGATATCATCACCTTTTTACGTACATTTATCACCCTTTTATTGATTTTTATCAGCTTCTATCGTTATAAGGTAAAAATATTAAAATATTCTTTTCCAGCCCCTAATATTACTTGATCTTTGAATATTTCTTTGTTTAAACGGATTTTTAATCAAAAGTGTTAAAGATATCTTGGCAATTACAAATTTCTTATTTTGGACAAATATGAGTTCATAAATTTTCTTTTAAATTAATTTTAATGTTTATATAATATATTAATATTTATTGTAGATAAAGTTTGGTAAAATTAAAATTTGTATTTATATTACATATCCCTAAATTGGATTTTAAAATAATTTATATCGTCTTATTAAAATACTAATCAATTTGTAGTAACACTTCGTATCTAATATTAATATTTTCTATACGCATTGCTATAGCAATCTTTATTATTTTAAGTATAAAATTATAATAGTTTCTATTTTATGTCGTATAACCAATCAACATGATTTTTAAAGGAATTGAAAATATGTTTACGCAAAATCTCCATAGTAGATAATACATTGGAAGCACTCGGTGCTCCAAAAGAATATCAAATGCTGCGTAACTGGATAATTCGAATAATAATTGGATGGATTGCAATTATTTATATTGTTTTAGGAATACATCTCTTAAAAATGTATATATTCTCATACAATTTTGAACTATTTACTACTGCAAGTATAATCTTCATTATGTTTCATTATCCAGAAAGTGTAATTATGTTAAATGTTCTAATTTGTGGAACTGTTTTTGGGTTAGTATATATATCACTTAGTTTGTCTTTGATTATTTATTAACTATTATTAAAATATAAGTATATATTGTATGTATTTTAATTTTACCGAATGACATAACTGAATCTCTTTCATTGAATTCAGATACCTGAGCTCTAGATTTCATCAAATCAATAATCGGTTACATGTACTATATTTCAATCTTTTCGAAAATAATACAGATTACAGATATAAAAGACAAAATAGATCTATTTTAGCCTGTCAATGGGTAACAAGAGCTAAGGATCGCAAGCAATATATATGGATCATAATGTAATTTTTTAACAGAATTACTGTGTACAAATGCGCACGCATAATTGTATGCATAAAGTGTTCCTCCTTTTCAATTTCGTAATATAGCGAAACGTATATAGGATATTAATAAAATATTTCTGAAGGTACACAATGGTTTTCAAGAGCCGAGATGTATATTAGACACGTAATACTTTTAAATAGAGACACCAAAAAGGAATGATGGTTACTTTCGCTTATCTTCATGAAATTATATGATTTTTTACACAATATGATTTCAATTGTTTTGCACATAGCAGGAGATAACGTTAAAAAGTAAAGTAATGTTAAAAAATTAATAATTTAGGAGATATTTAACATGTATGGTATACCTTCTTCTGGCACATATTGACATAAAATGTTAAGTACTCGTAAGGTATTGATTTTTTGATATCTTTATCTAAATTTTTATACGTAGAATAATACTTTGTAATTGGAGGAATCATATTATGTAAAAAACATATAATTTTATTATAATTGAAAAAGTGATGATTTTCATACATATATGTTACCTCCATCTACAAAAAAAATAATGTAACTAAAATACGTCTCCCTTAAAACCATACTTTTACCTAGAAACATTTTCAGTACTATCAAAAATAAATGAAATATTTAAAACAAATAAATTAGAAAATAAAGGACCCTTTATGTAAAAATAATTAAGCGTAGATGAAAGACGATTAGAGTCAAATCATAAAATAAAAATAATAAAGCGGTTATACTATTAAATATGTAATAAAAATTTTTTTAATTTCTTACTGTGTATTGCCAATATCACGTACTTAGTAAATGGAAAAATCGAGGAGTTAGTATTATAATTTAACTATATGTACGAACGGAAGGTTTTTTGGATGCTTGAAGATGACTCGATCCAAGAGTTGAAACTAGTTGCGAAGCGAAATTTCAATTTTTTAGTAAATTTATATTATAAGCGGCTATGTAATAAAAATTTTTTTTTTAATACATCGACCTACTTAAAACTGATACTTATCGATATACTTATCGTTTTAGTTTTAAGCAGGTCGATGTATTTAAAAAAAAATGTTTATTACATATTTAGTAATAGTATAACCGCTTTATTATTTTCATTTTATGATTTGACTCTAATCGTCCTTCATCTACGGAATATTTAAAATTTTCAAGTGGATCACATCTTGTGCTTACGAAAATAATGAACTACTTCAACTGTGTGAAATAATTTAGAATTCTAAACCTAAACCAATCAAAAGTTACAATTATAGCTTAAATAAAACATTACACTAAACATTTTATTTAGTACTTCTCGTACATCTCTTTATGTTTTGATTTATTATAACAATTATAATTTATTTACAGGCATGTTCACCTACAACTATGCTTTATATCACGCAAACTAAACAAAGTATTCATCTTACAAACGTTATTAGGCATGCTGTGGCACTTTATAATCACTACAAAGATAACTATCGATATATATATGATACTTTTATATAACATGAACATCTGGACATTAGAAAATACTTACCACTTTATATATCATATTTTAGAAATGATACCGATTAACATCTTATTTCTGACATTAAATTACTTACATCAATCTATTTACTATAAGGTATGGTAAAAAATTAAAACTACTAATTATTTATATCTCTAAAATAATAAGCAACAATTTTGCATGAATGAAGTTAATATGTAATTTTTCCTAAATTACATAACATTATTCATTTAGTATAAAACTTTCAATTGTACTACAGACTTTTATATTGTCTCATGTGTGACGCGGTAACGCGTTGCGACAACCTAGTGAGAAATGACCATAAAATCGACGTCGAATTGATATCAATTCCATGTTGATTCCATTGTCATTTCTCACTAAGAACTGCATAAAAATCAGGATACATAGTAGTCTTTCGGTATATAAAACGGGCAATAAATGTTATATGTATGTTTGCACCGTTACGAAAATCTAGATGATACTACTATAGTTATATCTCGAGTCTTCTTGACATTCACAAGGTTTAAATTAAAATTATACAAAAAAACTAAAATCGCAATCAAAAATTTAAAAACACTTTTATTATCTGATATTATCGATATCTGTTGGTTGCGACCATTTGGAATAAATTTAGTGTAACCGATACAAAGATCTGAAGACCTAGTTCTGAAAAAGGACAATTTTAGATTTTTACAAACTTTTTCAGTCGTATTGTACACGTTTATAATTACATTTTTGTTATATTAATTTATTTTGCAAATAATTTCCGTACTATAAAAACAAATTGGTCCTATAGAATATTGCATTTTAATGCGACTCGTGCTCGCCAAGCTTTTTTTAACTATAATCCAGTTGACAATTTTAGTCACTTTGTCTATCTTATGCGTTTTACATTATGAAGTACTTGATTAACTGTATTTATTTCATATCCGATTTTTATTAAGAAAAATATAATAATATTAACTAATTTTTGTACCGACCGTAAATTGTCAAACAAACAAGGAAAAAATTACCGCCTATAACGGTCAAAGCTGGATCAAAGTGCTAATAATAAGTATGTGTGAATTTTTATATGCTACATATGTAGTCCCCCATAATTGCGCGCTGAAACATTCAGACATATAACGCATAAATACTACGCAGTAGTATTATAATATCACCGATAAATACTTGATTAATTCCAAATTAAATATAAAGATGATAATTTAAAATTCCGTAAATAAATTGGATCTTAATAATTTATTCTTTATATTACGAAAAATATCACAATGTTTTTTTGGCGTTTCGTCCCGGCTTTCCATTACTGGACTCATCAGTAAGGCATTGTAATGGAAGCCTACCTTATACGCCTGTGTTAGATGTTAAGTCGAGGTACTATATGAAGAATTATACGTGTGTCAAAGCACTTGCGAGAAATTGAGAATAACTATAGACCTCTGAAGGCGAGTCGACGAAGTGATATTTTTCGCAATATTTATTTTTAAGGAATAGCGTCTTAATATATAAAAATATAATAGTTTATATGCGTATATAAAAATATAATAGTTTTGATACTATTTTTTACGCAATTAGCGTATATTCACTCTGTTTAAAAGGAATTATTTTAGAGAAAAAATAATTTTAGATAAACGAGACGGTAGCAATTCTTCACAAATTATCTAATTATAATCTCGATAAAGACTTACATGAACAGGTAAATAATTATGACAAATTTTTTATAAAATTTTAAGTATTCTATGCATAATTTTATTAGTGCACATAGAATTTCGGACATCTGCATAAATTTTATGATTGTGTAAAAAATTGGAACATTCTAAAACAGTATTTTATTACACTGTTATATACCATATGTTAGGATACTTGTGGATACTATACACTAACACAGTAAGTATATAAGAATACATAGACTAAAAAATGTTTTATAAAAGTTTTAAAAAGTATTATTTTAAGCCAAAGTAAATATTTAAAATTTATCAATTATTCTGTCAATGTTCTACAAAATTAAAAATATTTGATAAAACTTTTGCAATTAATGTGAATGTATGTACAATACCTAAAATATATAAATAGTCGCGTCAAATTCATTATGTTAAATCTGTTAAATTCATAATATTGATGTGATAATCTAATTTGAATCATGTTTAATCATTCTGTAGATGGCCACTGATTATATACAATGTGCCGTTAGCTTAACTGAAACAATGCAGTTAAATATTTTAGCTCAAAAAAAAGTCAAGAAGTTAATTCTGACTTAAATTTAGTTTATTTAAAAAGGAGATATATATATACAATAAAATATGAATTCTGTTTACTTTAAAACTTAAAAAATGCTTAATTTTTACACATATTAGAATTAAAAATAACAAAATGTTAGGTAAATGTTCGAATCAGAAGACTTCCCCCAATGATCTTGACCTTGACATATGTTGTCAAGATCATGACCCTGAGTGACCTCCAGCAGGTTTTAGTTCATCCTTTGTTAAAAAGTTATTAACAAAATGTTTCAAGAATAACATATTATTTCTGCTATACATATACGATATTAAGTACTATTTTACACCTTCCTTTGCTCTGAAATGTTCGACTTTTTACGCGAAGCGACTAGCAACCCCCTCCCTCCTGCTCAAGGGTCACACGATTTTCATAATTGTATGAAGTCGTGCGCCCCTGAAATAGGGGGAAAGTGGGGTGGATATTGCTTCGTGTAAAATTCGTGCACCTCTGAAATAGGGGGAAAGTGGGGTGGATATTGCTTCGTGTGAAAATCGTGCGCCCTTCGAACAGAGAGGGAGGTGAAGTGAAAGTTATGCCTTGAATTTTAAAATTAAGAATAATTTCAGCACATATTGATTTTTAAAAATTAAAATTTTTGAAAAATTTTTAGTTAATATTTACATTATTTAGTAAATATATTGCATTCATATAATATTAAAAAATTAATCAATTCGTATATTATTACTATACATTCTTTTGAATATGAATTTTGCAATATAATGGATAAAGTGATAGTTGCGTCTACCAGCGAGGAATATTTGCTCGCAGTTTTCTTCATAATCGTTGGTATGTCCAAAAAATTGTATTATATTAAAATGAGATGTTATATTTTCAAACTTTTTAACGAAGAATGAGCGACGGCTAAAACTTGTTGAAGGTTACTTAGGGTCATGAGTTTGACAACATATGTCAAGATCAAGATCATTGGAGGAGGTCCCCTAATCGGGATATTTACTAAATGTTATTTAACTCATAAGAATGGTCATTGTTATTTTATATATAGTATAACATCTTCTTGATGTTTTATAATGCCTTAATTATTTACAAAGTTATTTCATAGAATTTATGCAAGTGTCCAAAAACTGTCGTAAATAGTAGTATATATTTTACATTTATTCAATCGTTTATTTCTATTAGATCTTACAATTTATATTGCAAATAAAACAGAGAGAGGTAAAATTTGGCTTTGGAATTTTTCATTTTGGATATAATACCATTTACCAGGTATGTCCTATATTGAAAAGAAGTACCCCCAGGGTTGGTAATTAACGCGTTATTTGTAACATCGTTACAAGTTACTATTTTCGGTAACGATCAATAGTTAACGTCGTTACATTTTCTTCGAAGTAATATTTATGGTAACGCAGTTATATTTTTGGGGTAATGGTAACGATTTCACTAGTTATTTTTATTCATTACTTTATTTCTAACCACGTAAAAGTTCTAGTCGTAATTGGAGTTACAGAAAACAGAGATGCGAAGTTAAAAGGATAGATTAGCTCTTTTAATCACGTAGAGAAACTTATTTTTAACGTTGTCAACCCTGGAAGTACCATATGTAATCAAGTGATAGAAAGTACACAATAATAAAATAATTCAATCTTTTGCAAGTTACATACATAAATGTCTTTATAATACCATAATTTTTAAATCATTTTTTATTTAACTGTTTACACATATTTCATTGTTATTTGACATATTCAAGGTCTACTCAGACAGTACACAATATTTATAGAATATTTACAGAATAGTTGTACGATTTATTTTTAATATTTTGTAAATGTTGTGTAGTCATAAATTATATATTATACTAATCATAGATATTTATTCTAAAAATTTTGAAATATTTATTGTATTTATTATAGTATCCTATAAAAATACATAGTAAAGCTCTATAATATATTGTAAGTAAATAGTATTTATTAAAAATATTTATTTATTTTATCATAAATTTTATACAATATACATTTAATTTACATTTTAATAACGTTTTCAAATAAGGCTTATATAAAATGTGTATAAAATATTTATATAGTATTCTAAAGAATGTATAGTTATAAATATTTATGAATATTTTTTTATAAATATTCTGTGCTGTCAGGTAATACTTTTATATAAATTGTTTTCAATTTAATACAAACATTTTGATTAAATATAATCAAAACACATTTTTTTAGTCCTACCGCGGAGTTTTGGCCTTCTTTATAATTTTATTACAGGTACGTGATTCGAATCTTTTATTGTCTCTAATACATAATATAAACATTTTGATTATAATTTAATATCAATGTATATAATTAAATGTGTTTGGTCAACCCTTCATGTTCACACTTTAAAAAATTACACACATACAGTTTATAATTTCATTTTTTAAGAAAATGGAA
Source organism: Cyphomyrmex costatus (assembly GCF_001594065.2). Classification (NCBI taxonomy): domain Eukaryota; kingdom Metazoa; phylum Arthropoda; class Insecta; order Hymenoptera; family Formicidae; genus Cyphomyrmex; species Cyphomyrmex costatus. The sequence goes on from NW_017276214.1 coordinate 1,227,841, forward strand.
CAACAGCGTTGTAGTGAAAAACTTAATTTTAACAAAAAATTGTAAACTCATTAACTTCGGAAAAAGTGGGTTCTTTTACGTAAAAAATTATAACTTTTTAAATTTATATTTTGTAATTTTTGTTTTAGCCTAATATTCTTGAGATTTACATTATACTCGGTTTATTTTGACCCATAGTGACCATGAAGGGTTAAACTATATAATAGAATTTCTGTTCGTTATGTAACGATTTTAAAATTCTTTTTTAAAACAATTAGAATGTTTGGTTCTATAATATATTATATTATAAGGATTATATATATATATATATATATATATATACACACAACATAT